>NW_019384353.1:169554-212776 GCF_000671375.1 Centruroides sculpturatus | reverse complement strand
ACCATACATTCATTTTTATATATATAGATTTTAATCGCCGTTGAATAAGAAATGTTTCTTTCACAAGAAATGTATAAAATTACAGTACTGTATTAGACTTACGGTAGCTAATTTACATACTGTACAGACGATAGTTAGCGTAAAATCTCCGTAGCGTAACGCCACGCGGCGGAAAAAATATATATAATTATAATAAAGTTACAATAAATTAAGTTAATATATATTTATATATACAGTACATAATTTATATATAATTAATATATAATACTGTCCAGACGATAGAAATCTCTCCGTAGTTGGCGCTACGGACGGCGGGAAAGTAGTTTGGCTGCCCGATGACGTTTGAGGTAATTATAGGGGGTTTTTTACTGTTTTTTACGGATACCGGTCACAATTTTTTCGTAGTTTTATAGGAATCGTAATTATAGGGACCGTAATTATAGGGGGGTCGACTGTACAAACTTCTGGTGCAAACCAGAAGTTTACACCAAATGTTATAATTATGTATAAGTTTGAAATAATGTGATTTCTGGTTTGCACCAGAAGTCACATTATTTCAATTCAAAAATTTCCCCTGAAAGGAGTTAAAGATGACTGGCACAGCTCTATTGCTAAACAGGAAAAGTATTATGTACAGGGGCAAGACACTACTAATTTGAGGTGGAGAACATTGTCACAATGCCAGGCTACAATTTTTAATGTCAGAATAAAATAATTGCTTGTTTACATTAGAAAAAATTTAATAATGACTGAAGACAGTTCCATTCTATTCCATATAAATAGGATGAAACTGTAATTATATTATACAAATTTTTAACAATTTATTATAGTTATTAAAAACTGATAAGTAATTATTTTTATGATATGCAAGAAAGCCATACCTTATCGACGTGGATGTGCCAGTACTCGTCATGAACGGTTTTTGGCGGACGATTTGTCATTTGAGAAAAAAACGTCGGATGTGTGAGATATAAATACTGAGGTATAATCCCAAATTTAAAAGCAATAATTTCTTTTATTTTATTCTTTACATTTCTAAATAAAAATAATAACCAGAATAATTTGTGTTAGTCATAAGAATATTGAAATTTTACATCATTAAAATTAAAAATCAAAAAATTCAAACCTATATACTTGGAAATCTTGATGTGTAAAAACATTCAAATTATTTTCTTTCATTAATCTATAAAAAACAAGATAAATTTTATTCTTTAATCTGTTGTTTAAGGGATTTATTTAAAAATTATAACTTTTTAATAAATTTAAATTGTAAATTAAAGGAGTCTCCTCAAAGGATGCCACAAAAGTGCATCAAAGTGTGTACAGCCCTTCCCTATTCCTGGTCAAGACGGACAATCCCATACTCTTGGGTACCCATTGAAAAGAAGGCAGATATCTACATAGTCTGGAACAGGTAGAAACTAGCTGCTAGCAAGATACTATCCCAACTTGTCAGCTCAATTGTCTAACACCATTGAAACCTTAACTATTTCCTACAATTATAAGTGAATTTTATTTTGACTAACAATTTTTAAACAAGGGTAATTGCAAGAAATTATAGTGATAACCAACAACTTTTTGTATAATTAAAATTATGTAACTTTTCAATTTCATTAATGACGAAGAGTTGCTTCTGTAACAATTCCACAATTTTTTTTTTTTTTTGAGTTTTGTTTCTGTCAAACATATACAGGTAACCCTCGGTTTACGCCGGCTCAATTTACGCTGATTCACAATAATGCCACTGCACAATTTGCTGTTTCGCGGCGTAATTCCCCGATTTTCCCTATGCCAGACTGATTTTCATTTCAGTGCTGATGTATTTACCGAGCCGCAACATTGTACATTTGTTAAAACAAAGATTTTTATTGAATATATTTATTTTTTTCTGTTTAATATTATTAGGTATGTATACATTTGCATTAAATTAATATTAAAATACTAAGCGTTTAGGTTTCCACGAGTCAAGTTATTAAACTTAATAGTCCAATAAATGGCATCCGAATCCATAGTGCCAACGAATGTATCCCGTATCAGTTCGTTCAAGAAAACACCTTACGAAGCAGTAGCACTTCCAGCGATCACAAACTATCGTTAGTGAGACAAATCTACTTCTCACTGGCCAGATGATAGATATCGTCTGGCTGACAAGAAGTAGCTATCTCTCCTTAGCCACCTTCAATTTTTCTGCTCAAACTGACCTTATATATGAGCTATGGTGGTCAACTAATCAGTGTCTCCGCTCGTCTATAGCTCTACACCAGGTTAACGTATCCTTTCAACTATGGAAAGTTTGATGGATGAACTTTGTGAGTTAGACAATGATTGAGAGTGAAGTGCAAATGTAAAAAGGAGCATCATCGCATCCATTCGACCATATTCTGAAATTCTCAATGAAAGAAAACAAAAATGTAAACATAGATGGATAATTTTCCGAAAAATGTAAGAGATCCAAAACTAAAATTTTTTAATAAAAGGATTTCACTGTATTTTATGATAAATTTAATTTTTAAAATGTATTTTATTTGTATTTTGTATTATATTGTATTAATAAACAAAATTATTTGCGTATTTTTCACGTATGTAGAACCTAACCCTATACCTAAGTGTAACTATAGGTTCATTTTATGCTGGCTTTTGTAGGAACAGAACTGCAGTGTAAACCGAGGGCTACCTGTATATGCATTCCTCTCTAGTCATTTGATAAGAGACCAAACAAAATTAGATGACTTTATTTCTAAATACATATGTAATTTCAAAGATTTTTTACTCTCTGATTTGTAAATCAAAGAAGATGCATCAAGTAAATATATTTATCAAAAAGAAATTATAAATCACAATTGATAATTTTTAAGAGATGTAATAGTTTCAAGTTAGGGATTGCCAAAATTGACAAAGAATAAGTGCTATACAGACTTTTTACAAAATTTTTGTTCTATAAGATACACAGATTACAATTGTTACTGACTTTTGGCCAAAGATTAAATTGTTATCCTATTCAAACTTCACAAAAATTGCTCGTTTGAATAAAAATAAGAAAAAATTTAAATGAGCAGCTTATATTGCAATACAAAGTATAGTAATTAATCAATTGCTGTAATTTATATTGTGGTGTTCAGACTATGATGAAACTTGTAAGAATTTTTCTATGCATTTAAAAATAAAATCTGAATTGTCAAATTAATTTTTATTTATTTTTTAACATAATAATATTACTTGACATCAAAATAGTTGTTAATAATTCACAAATACTCAAATGTTTGTAAAAAAAAAAAATGAATTATTAAATATAATTTGTGAATTATAACAGAAATGCAAATTGTTTAAAGCTGGGAAAAACTATAAATTTAATATTTTTAAGCATACACACTTACTGGTAAACATTGACGAACGAACTACCTTGAGATACGGCTCCGGAATGTAAATCTAGAATTGATGCTCCTCCCGAAGACTTGCTTAATGAAAGTCCTTTCTTAGCTATTCTATAAAAAAGGGAAAAAAAACAATAAGAACTGAATGTGAAAATGGAAATATTATATACTTTTAATTAATTCTGTTATTATATGTAATACTAGCTGTTACCCGCGACTTTGCCCGCAGAGGTTTTGCAAGCAAACCCTATTTATATTCAGTATTTCAACAACCATAGTAATTGTTATATAACACCAACCACTAAGAATGATGAGAATTGCTCAGAATCAAATGAACTGTTTTCAATTTGATATATTTTCTGAAACGTGTACAATCGTTCTATAATCGAACCAATAAGCAGAAAGAAATTCAAATTTAAAACGGTTCGAATATTTGGTTAAAAAATCGAAATATATAAAAATATTTATAACAATGTCTGAAATGAAATGTTCTCCCCCACTGGGGAATTTCGACAAATCCCTTCTTAGTGTGCATTCCCATGGCGTACCCTACTAAAACACAGTTAAAAACAAAAAATTGCATCTAAAATATTACAGTAGAAACCGTTCTTCCGGTTTAGCCTTAATGCTCTCCCCCCGATGGGGAAAATCCCTTCTTCATGTGCGTTTCCATGACGTATCCTAACTGTGTACCAAATTTCACCTGTTTAGGTTCAGCGGTTTGCTCTGAGTGATGATGAATCAGTGACTCAGTCAGTCAGTCCAAGTAATTTTATATATATAGATTAAAATACTGAACTAAATTAATTTGCTCAAATTTTATTTTGTTAAAACTAAATGGATCAAATTTGAAATATAGTCAAACCCTCAAGTTTTGAATGCCTTGTTTTTTGAACAACTTGGTTTACAAACAAAATTTTGAACTCATTTTTGTCCTGATTACCTTATGATAACTTTGGTTGCCAAACAAGTTACTTGGCAGAGCCGATCATTGACGGTCAACTTCCTATGTTAAAGAACATTGACAGCCTGATCATTCAACAACAGGACTACTGATTCAAAAATTAGTGGCACCAAGATTGCCTCATGTCACAATTTCTATTCAAGTTCTGAATCTGTTTAGTTTGGATTTTTAAAATGGCATTGTTTGCAGATTGTTATTATGTGGTATCTGCAGATCAGCACAGAAGGCTACATTTTACACTCTTGGATGCTGTTTTCCTACTCGTTTTTTGAACGATAGGCTCACTTTTCTCTTCATACAGATGTTTGCCTGTGGAGGATCTGGTTTCTTTCTCAACACTTCCAGGAGTTCATATGGAGGTCCTCACTCACTGTTTGCAAGGAAAGAACCTACATTATCTTCCTCAGATTCCTTATCAAGCCTTACAGTAACATTTCATTATGTTTTTTGATATTAGGTACATACAGTATCACTTTTCAATTAGAATCATACCACTTCAAATGCGAAAAAGAAAAAAAAAAAAAAATATGGGATTATTTGCGTGAAGAGAGATGATTATGAGGATTGGTGATAGGATTTTTATTGATGAATATAAAAAAGAGGATAAATGTAGGATTCCTTATCTTCCTAGGGTGTGTGCTGTGTTAACCTGTCAAACATGACTAAAACAAAGGCAGCACTGAAACTGTTAGGAATGACTATTATTTCCAATTCCAGTATCTTGTTAACAGGGATACTCAGGAAGGAAGGTAAATGAGAATTTGGCCACAAAACTTCAAAAAAGCCTAAGTTAAAAGCGTTTGAAAATGAAAGGTGAGCACAGAGCTCATCCTCAAGTAACAGCAAGTTAAATTTACATTTCAATGCACATGTGAAAAAGATGCTATTTCTGGTTTTTGGTATAAGCCTCAGCTGAATTTAAATCAAATTAATTAATAAAAACAATGTTAATTGACATTAATGTAATACAAATCGCATTCAAGAAGTCTTAAATGTGATTAAGTTAAATTAAATTGCAAAAATTTATTAACAATATTAATATTTATTATTAGGTAGCCAGTTAATTAAAACTAAAAGTAACAAAATAATAATTAAAACTCTGGCCTTTACACAGAAACAAAAATTAAAAATAAAATCAAAATTAATTAATTTAAATTAAAAATTGAAATCAAATCAATTGAAACATAACACTTCAGAGCGTGTGGATAAAGTACTATTCTATCTTGATTGATTTGGTTATATTTCATCCAAGTAGAGAATAAATATAGATATACAGTATATATGATAATATATTATATTGCTTTTTTAGGCATTTTTATAAATGAAATACAGCTAAAAAGGTAAAAAAAGTTTGTTTTGGGGATCAGGAACAGATTAATCCATTCTGTATTGTTTCTTATGGGAAAATTTATTTTGTTTTAGAACAAATCAAGTCTGAAACCTGAGATTTTACTGAACATTTGGATTAATACAAAATCATTTCAAATTTTATCAATGCATAAATAATTTTTTATTAAAGTAAGTATTAATAAATAACGTTAATGTTAATAGTCCCATAAAAAATGCATTAAATAAATTAATGTTTTCAGTTTCTGATTATATATCATTTAAAAAAAATTGTCAAGCGTTTCTCCACATATTTTGAAAGACAAAGGTAAGTACAGAAACAAGATCCAAGTCATGGCATGACTTTATAGTCAAAAATTCATTTCTGAAATTTGACGATCTAACAGGTAATAAAAGCCACGTATTAGACTCTGCTAGAGTCAATTCTAACCCATGGCACAAATAGTGGAGTGTGTAATTTACATGATACAGCCAAAGAAATCATATTCTAGTTTTTTGATTTTTTATCCAATTTAACTTAAAAATGGATGTTTTGCATGGATGAGACAAATTAAATTAATGAGAACAAAGAAGTAATAATGCAATAAGAGTTTGAAAAAGAATACAGTAGAGCATTGATTATCCAAAAGTCAATCATGAGAAAGAATTCCAGTTGGCAAATTTAAATTTTTGCCAGTGCTGTGGCACTGCAATCTTTGGCTATGTCTTGGGCTACTCAAATATTTTACGTTTTTGATACTAAATTAACTTCTGAAGTATAATTTTTTATTGTTTTTATATTTTTCAATATATTCAGTTTGTTCGTATAAAATAAAAGAATAATTTTTAACAATACAATAGTCTTCGTTAGGCTTAACATCGACGAAAATTCAACGTGAAGCAACACGCAATGGAGAAAAATGTCAAGATGGGATAAATTAATATATATTTCCGTACATAATCTGTTACCCAAAACATCGATCTTCCGAACAACCACAGTCCCCAATTGATTCGGATAATTGACGCTCTACTGTATTAAGAAAAATAATAAAATGTAAATGTCATAATCCTTTGTTTATAGCTGTTGGGAATTATCTAACATTCTTAAACTATTCTAGAAAAATAAGTGTCATGAAAAATTATGGAAATTATGTCATTTAGTAATTTTAGTATTTTAAAACAGCTTAATACTTACTGTAATAATTGAGCACTTTCTTGAGGTAGAATAAGATCATCTGTTACTAAGCGACCACATAGCTGGGGTGCACAACCTGTTTTAAAATATTAAAGTAAATAAATAAATGTTTATTTTCTAAATATAGCAATTTTCACATTAATATAGTGGTATCTCGATATATGTCTGCTGTAGAATACGTCAAATTCAGAATATGTCCTGTTTGGACGAAACAAATTTTGCTCGGTATACAACTTTTGTTCGGTATACAACTTAATTCAATTATATGCGCCATCTATGAACAAATAGCACTATCGGTGTACCAGACCAGACTAGACGTTCGCGGTGCCACAATTTATAACTTTGTTAAATTTCTTCTGATTTTAATTTGTAATTAAAATTTATTATTTTTATTAATCATGAATTGCAAAAAGGCAAATGAAAAGCAACAGAAAACTAAAAAAATGACTAGAATCACAATGGAACTGAAAAAAGAGATTGTTGAGAAATACGAAGGTGACATGCGTGTTCGAGATTTTAACTGTTGCATACCGTATTCCGAGAACGACGATATCGACAATCGTGAAAAATAAAGACATTATTAAATCTGCTAATGTTGCGAAAGAGGTTAAATCAATTTCTAAACAGAGATCGAAGACATTAGATCGTGTTGAGAAATTGCTTTTGCTTTGGATAACTGAAAAACAGTGTGCTGGCAACAGCGTATCAGGAGCAATTGTTTGCGAGAAAGCTAAAAAGATACATGCTGATTTCATGAAAAATCAAGCAGGAACTAGACAAGAAAGCAAGCCAGCCATTTTTTTTACATGAGAACGGATTAATCATCTTTACATTACTTCTCATGGGAAAGGTTGGTTCGGTATACGTCCTATTCAGTATAAATCATTCGAGATTGCATACTATAATATCAGAAAACTTATTAATACACCTTATCTTGCAGCCGAAGTTTATAAGAAAAATTTCTAACGTTTTCAGTCTTGTTAAAAACGTTAGAAATTTTTATTTTAGAAATTTTAAAATTTTTATTTTAGAAATTAACGTTTTCGTTAGAAATTTTTCTTATAACCTTCGGCTGCAAGATAAGGTATATTAGTAAATTTTCCTATTCGGTATAAGTCCAAACATCAGGAATGGATTAAGGTCGTATACCGAGGTTCCACTGTATTTCCAATTTATATCGTTTAAGTTATATTAAATTATTATACCAAGTATAAGTAAGATAATTAAGTTGAAAATAAGATGCTGAAATGCAAGATAGCTAAAAATAGACAAAAATAAAAGTAGAGATGTACAAACACATACACTACATAATAAACATATGTATTATATCATTTTCCTTTCCCTCTCTGGCCAATTGTCTTTAAACTGGATGGATCATAAAACTCCTTGTAATAACTTAATGATTCATCTATATTTTTGGCATCCTCATTAATGAAATCAAGGATAATTTAGAGTTTACTATATATGATGTTAGAATACAGCATATTATAATTTATTTCATAAATAAATAAAATATGAAGTCAATAATCTTCACATACAAAAGTAAATTACACTAAGTTACCTGCCATATCATTAACATTGAACATGTTGAAATCTAATAATGCTGTACAAAATATGCTTGAGTTACTGATAACAATACAAAAATTTTTGTGAAATACATAATTACTGTGCTCTGGTAGTAATTATGTATTTCGCAATAACCTCATCACTCTCCATTCTAAAATATATATATTTAAGAGGAGTATAAAATGGAGCTCAGAAAGTGTTTTGTCTGTGATGAAGTTTAAAGCAACAGCATCAACACTAAATGTAATTTTTTTACAAATAAGTACAACTTGGTAAAGCCAACATCATAACAAAGCTGGAATTTTTAAATTTGATCTACGGGCCAATCGTCAGTTGCAAGCTGGTTGTACACTATATGTCAATCAAGTTTCTGACTGCTATTGGTTCACATTGATCTCTATGACAATTTTCTATTTTAGATTTAGATCAGTTTTAAATCCCCCTTGCATGACTATGATTCTAGAGGGCACATCTGAAATGCACCACGGGTGCTGTGTTGCCAACCCCTGATGTAAATCATTAAAACAACACAAAAGTAAATGCTTTATCGTTTAAATTGTTCAGTAATTAATGCTTAATGATTTCTTAGATTACAAACCATAATTTGAGTTATATCGAGTTGTTCGGAAAGTAAGTTTGTTTTTTTTCCACAGAAAAAAACACAATATTTTCATAATAAATAAATATTTTATTGAATTATATATCGACCATTTTGGTCAAATACCTGTTGTCATCGTTTCTGGTAATAGCATGATTTCACATTCATAAAAGTTTTGATCGTTGCTTACAAAAAACTGATCCAAGTGATTTTTGACATTGTCATTTCAAGTAAATGTCTTACAGTTAAAAAAATTTGTATAGACCGGAACAAGTTATAATCTGAGGGTGCTCAATCTGGCAAATATGGTTGGTGTGATAGTACATCCCACATAAGTTATAACAGTTTCTGACCAGTTACCAAACTTGTGTGAAATTTGACATTATCGTGGTAAAACACTACACCCGTTTTGCTGATCAATTCTGGCCTTTTCTGTTTGATGATATTACTCAATTTGTTTACTTGATGGCAGTACACTTTTGAATCAATTGTTAAATTGTCTGGTAAAAGCTGCAAAAAAACAAAAATTTTGTTAAAATCCCACCAAAGAGAGCATCTATCTTTAAGAACATGTGAAACCCATATATTAAGCTTTGAAATGAAACCAATTTGTTTCAAATAATCATAAACAGTTCAATTTGACAAATTTAATCTCAGTGATTTCACGTGTTTTTATTCGGCAGTTTGCTTCAATCAGTACTTTTATTTTGTTTTCATTGGTTTCAAGTGGCCATCCAGAACGTGGTGCATCTTCAATATTGAAATTGCCAGAACGAAATTTTGTAAACCAGTTTTGGCACTGTCTTTTTCTCAACACATCATCTTCATACATGTATCACAATTTTTTTCTTGCTTGAACAGCATTTTGATTTTTTGGTAATAAAAGAACAAAATATGCCAAAAATGATGCTTTCGATATTCCATATTTGATGGGACACAAAAAATAAACAATTGCATGAAATGAAATAAAATTTTTTACAAATAAGTCTTAAAATGCTAGCTGTCAAAATATATAATGATAATACGGTTTAGAATGAAAATGGCGGGAAAAATACGACTGATCTCTCTAGTGGTAAAAAAAACTGAACTTACTTTCCAAACAACCTAATATATTAAAACAAATGTACCCTTACCTTTGTACTTAAGAATTTCCTTTTTATATTTTTTAGAACAAGGAACTTCAAGTAATTTTTCCTTAACAGTTTCCGACTGTAAAGCAAATGATTTTTCAGAGTTTTGAGATGAAAAATATACCAGTAGCATTATTCCAACAGAAAGAGCTATTCTGGTGAATATCTTCTTCCATAAAATACCGGGAGTATTTCCATATTTTTGTTTTCTGGTTTCGGTACTGTAAAAATCATAAAATTCCTCCATTAAATTGAAATTTACTAAGCATTTACACATTTTGTGAAAAACTAAAGAACATTTGATGCTAGAAACAATTGATTCTAAATTTTTAATCTATTGCAGTTGTTTTGTGGAATTTCACATCCTGAAAAACATTTAATTTTTTTTATTGTTTATGCCAATTGTATGTATACTCATCTAACTGCAAATTTCTACATTTTATGTGAATTACTTGCTCCTCTATTTGAAGTTAATATTATTTCTGTTATGTCACATTACTCCTGAATGAATGTTTAAAATTTCAAATGTTCAAAAACTTTTACAATATGATATGCAACTCAAAATATCTAAATAAGCAGCTCAAAGCTCTATGTTATTAATTAAAACCAAACAAAACAATTGCTGTAATAAATTACTTAGTAACTAACATATCAAATTACTTAGAATTTAATTATTAATAGTGGCAGAAAATAGTCTGATTCATTTATTACAGTAATCATTTGGCTTTGATGAACTCAAAATAACTTTTGAATTTTCCAAACAACTGAAAAAAGAAACATTGGAATGCAGTGCCAACACTCATGTTCCATTTTTTGCAAGGATTCTGACTATGGGATGTGTAATCCCAAAAAATCTTGATTAAAAAAATCCGGCAACAAGTTGTTTAACTTTTCTGGCAACATTTCAAATTATGTGTGGTGTCATCTGTTATTAAAAACACAAAAAGTTTTTATTTTAAAAACTTTTTATGTTTTTAATTATAATAAAATTTCAAAAAGCTTAAATTTGAGGGTAGGGACAAGTTTTATAAAAAATTGTAAATGCTAATAACGAGTAGAATTGTCATTAAGTCCAACTCTACTTGAAATATGGCACACGACCCCCTCTATCTCCAACCATCAAAATTCAATAGCATCTATCTCCCTAATATACAAACCTCAGTGCAAAATTTCAGAAATTTTTGATGAAAAGCACAGAAGTTATTAAGCTTTAAAGTGGGTGAACAAAATTGTTCCTCCGCCCCAAACATAAAAATCCATCTATACAGAAAAAAACCTTGAATTTTTTTGCATTTCTGAATGTTTCAAGGTTGCGAGTCCAAAAATGGGGGTCAATTTTTGACTGATTGTTATATGTAACAGAAGGAAAATATGGCAGAGTTGAGAGAGTAAAAATAGACTACTTAATCTTTTCTAGCATCAACTGTTCCCTAGAAATTTATTATTACAATGAATTAATAAACTCAAAACTATGGCTTGTTCTAGACCACTGTTTCTTAACTGCTAGTGCACAAAAAAATATTTAACTGTACTGATACTTGGCAAACTTGATTTTGGGTGACATTTAAGTACTAATGTAAAGTTACCATACATACTTTGTTATATAGACTAGGTAAGCATATATAAGCAATAATTTGTAATTGCTTATACTTATGAGTCCATGTAAAATTATTCATGATGAGGAATCTTTTTGATGATCAGAATCAACTGCAAAAATGAGTAATAACATATTAAATAGAATACCAGAAATTGCTCTTGGCTAAAAAATCTGAGAGTTGAATTGACTTGCTTACTCCTACAATAGTTGATACTGATACTTTTTTGATACCAAGTACTTTTTTACTCAATACTTTTGGGCTGATACAGATAGATAAGGCCTGTCTGATACCAGGTTTTGCAGCTGAATCAGAAATTGAAATGGAACTTGACATTATTTTCAGTTAAGTTAAACAAAAAAGAACACATTACACCAAATGCCAAATAAATTGCACTATAAACCTATTGTCTGGTGTTTCTGACACTAGACAATAGGTTTATAGTGCAATTTACTTGTTAAGTTAAACTTATGTAAAAAATATTAATGATCAAAAATCAATAAACGTATTACATCAAATTTCATTTCGTATGCTTATTCTGTCACTTCTTTCTTAATTCATAAACCAAGTGATTTTGGTACAGCTCTTTTCCAAATTTCAATTGTCTAGAACTGCAACAAACCAAGTAACTAAGCTAGCATTTGACACATTTATTATTATTCTCTCTCTAATATAAATTAATTTCGAATCACACCATCTTAGTGATTCCTCTTCAGTATTACATCTAAAAATTATACAATACTTTAAAAAATAAGGATAAATACAATTGAAATTATTCAAAGTAAAAACGTGATTGATTACAATTACTTGTGTAACAAATGCATTCTCAAGTGATGTTTGAATGAGTTCACATTCACCTATTAGTGGAATACGTCTGACGAGTACAGTATATTTTAACTATTGGTGAGATTTACAGTATTTGTACAGTCATACATATAACTGATGTATCCATCAAGTGATATTTGCAAGCTTTGACAATTAACAACTGCTGAAATACTTCTGATGACTAGTGCTGGCTACATTACTATACATATGTTATTATATATCCTATTATAATACATACATTTAAAAAAATAATTAATACATAATTAATTCACTTAGTTCTGATCAGTATTTATAAATAAATATTTAGTTAAATATTACGCAGTATTTTTGTTTATTAATCAACTTGGACCACCAGTGATGTTTAAAATGAACTAAAATTTGTATATACTTGTTTGCACTGACATTTGTATAATTTGAACATAATAAAGAACTTTCAGTGTAAAGACAGTATGTCTTTATCAATGATTTCTTATCCACCCCTATCCTGTGTATAGTAGTACCCACACAGCTCATCAGCAGGGCTGTAGAGCTGGGACTTGTTTTGTGTATTGTACATAAGACATCATCCAAGTGTAAACTGAAGTGCTGACTGATGTCGGTTGAGGGGCCGCAATTTGCTGTTCACCACAAATCTGATATGTTACCGTATATTATCCCGGCAGATGCTTTCCAACCGTCGCGGTACATCAATGCCACCATTGCTGCACTGGTTAGAAGAGCATTATTGCTTCCATCGACACAGCTAGCAACAAAAATGGAATTAGACATCATTAGAGTAGCGTTATCTCTTGCAGGATTTACATATGGCAAATACGAGCATGTGCTCCGTAAAGTAAAAGAGGCCCTATACCCATGTACCACGCTGTACAGAAAGGAAAAAGCATCCGTGATCCAATCATTATTGCCGTATCTTGGACCAATCTCTATACACATCAGCCGCATATTTCGACGACATAATTTCATACTACCCATAACTCCCCTACCAAACCTGCGCAGATGTATCTACAACAACCGGGACAGGCTAACCACTTTAGAAAAGTCAGGGGTTTACAAGATACACCTAGAAAATTCGGTAACGGGAAATATTACAAGGTACATAGGAGCAACAACAAGAATGCTCGCCTCCCGCTTTGCTGAGCATCAGGATGATGTAGCCAAAGGAAGATGTTCTACTGAGCTCGCTAAAAAAGTTCTCGAGCAAGGCTACAACCCGTTATGGCCCAGAACGGAAATAATTAAATGCTGCAACAATCAAAGGCTTGTGTTTATCTGAGAAGCGCTTCTCACGGCTACTTCAGAAGCATGCAATGTTCCCACCCTCGATCTACCCGGGGTGTGGATTGCTTTATATTGGCGCCTAAAAAGCAAAACGCGCCTAACATCGTATCGCCAACATGGTAGCATTTCCACGCATGCGCCGCTAACATCGTAAAATATAAAAATTCGAACATATCAAAAAATTATTTGCACGTTCTTAACGGAATTTCCGAACGCCTGTTTGAATTTAAATATTTTGTTCCTTTGGAACATCCTGCACGTTTGTCTTGTTAAAATTTATTCTTTTCACCTGAAGACGACAATTATACATTCGTCAAAAGTGCTTGTGTTAATACTAAAGAAACTTTATTAACGCTGAACTCAGTGAATTTGTATCCATAAGTTAAACTAAAAGATGTTTTATTTATCATGACAAACTCTTTTGCAGAATATAATAGTATTAAAAAAATATTGAAATCATGAGAAATAAAAAAAAATTTGCATTGTCTTTTAGATCAGTGGTTCCCAACCTTTTTTCATTAGCATACCCCTGTGGCATTTCCAACTTCCCAATGAGCAATGCATGTGCAAATCTCACACTGTCTGTTTGTAGAGAGCGTCGGCATTTTAAATTTTATTTTGACTCTGTTCTCGGTCCCCCGAGGGCCTATAAATCTAGTTTTTTTTATGCGTGCATGATTTGGGCACCTAATACTCTGTGCTAAATTGCAACTTCTGACATGTACTCCTTCATACCTCTAAGTTGGTAACACAGTAGGCAGTATGATTTTATAAACAAGACATAGTCTTGTAAGTAGCAGTACAATTTTATAAACAAGACATTTTTTATTGACAAGTCTATGTCTTGTCAATAAAAAATTAATAAAATTACTGAATAAATAATGAAAAAAATTACAGCTTGTAGAGAAAATCTGGAGAAACTAGCTATGTCCTTTTCCTTGTTAACAATAAAAAATACTTTTTATAAACAAAAGAATACTTTTTCAAACAACACATGGGGATATTGTTGAGAGATAATAATAATAATAATGGTAACACACCCCACCATCAAAAGTCCGTAGCATAATCACTAATCACACAATGGTATCCCCACTACCATTGACAGACTGCTCAACATTTATTGATCTGTTGCATTGTACAATCGATAGCATAAGTTTTTATTTCTATTTTTGCATTTTGAAATGTATAATAAAGTTTGTGATTGTTGCAAGGAACAAATTTTAACTAATAATTTTTTAATACTATTAATTTGTGATACATAATATATTATTTTTTCTGCCATAATAAGTAACTTTTTTCTGTACCCCTAAACTACCTATCGCATACCCCCGGGGGTACGCGATAGGTTGTTTAGGGGTACCGAATACAAAACCATATATAATCTAAAAGAGTGATTCCCCGGGTTGGGAATCACTGTTTTAGATTATATATGGTTACATTTAATTCAGTTTTGGTGATTGAAATCATTAGTTTAATAAAAATTTGTGCTTATATACAAGGTTGTATCTACTGAAGCTGTTATTTTATGAATTATACTTTGGGATTCAATGTATAAAATTTAGGAATAAAAAATCTATTTGATTGTAATTTTTAAAAGGACTTTTAAAAATGCTTTCTATAACAATTTATAGCCCATTTGTAGGAATCTAACTTATTCATGAGGGCATTTAATATCCAAAAACCAATTTATTACTAAGCAACATTTGTATTAAATTCATTGTCATTGAAAACCTTTGGATGTTAGAAGTGCTGTACTCATATTGTAACCAGAGGGTCAGCACCTCTTCGATGTCCTGTCAGGAATAACACCACCGTGTCCCGATTGACACGGAAACTGCGACAGCAAATCAGTTTAGATTAGAAAGTAGGTCACGCAAGCGATCGCATGAATGAGTGATCGGGATGGAGACCGTGAGATGGTGAGTAGAAAGTGACTCGTGCAGAGACTAGGTTAACAAAACAACTGTTTATTTGTAAAGGAAAATACATTTTATACATTTTATATCATTAAATGAGTTATAATAATTTGAGCTAAAATAGGTTTAGATACCTCCACGTTTCTTGAGAGAAAGAGAGAGAGTTTACATGAGATTTACATGGTGATAAATACCTATAGTTGAAGGATCTGGTTTTAGACTTGATGCTGGAGAGGATTTGGTCTGTTTCTTAGGTAGGTTGAAAAAATGCAAAGGTTGGCACATTAGAACAGTTCTTGATAAGGTATTTTCCAGGAATAGATTTAAAGTCGATGAAATCTAGAATTATTTCAGGTTTGACGACGAAGTTATTCCAATTCGGAGGCACAAATGTTTTTGGTCCAATAGAATAGGGTAATTCGGTTCAGAGCACAGACTATCAGTCAAGGAACTGGTGATGACTATAGTTAGGGACCAGACGGCAACTTCTTGCCTCGGGGAGAATTAGGCAGCGACTCCTTCTTTCGACCATCAATTATGATATTCAAATCGGTAATGCACAACCGAGAGGTCAAGAGATGACGGGAAAGTGCCGCTTTCACCATTGACAAAGCAAGTAGAGATTTTCTCAGGTAGTAGATGGCAACAATTATTGAACAAGTATGATAACATCAACGAGCAATTTTTGTTAAAGTTTAGATTCTCACAATATTCTCAAACTTACTTGTAAGGTTTAAAGAGAAAAGAAAGAAAGAATTTCGGCAGCTCTTATCCACATAAACTAACGCTTTCAGTCATATTCAGTGATCTTTGTAAGGTTTACTAATAAAAAAAGCAAATGATTTGCAAATGCTAATGAAAAAAAACATTAGAATGACATGAGATTTAAAAAATTAAAATAAAATAAAATAATTAAAAAAATTTTTTAATAAAATAAAAATTTTAATTTTTTAAACCTTGTTTGGTATTCTAATGTTTTTTTATTTCATTTTCCATTAATGTTTGTAAATTGTTTGATTTCTGAGTAGTGAATCCGAAGGTCACTGAATGTGACTGAAAACATTAGTTTACAAGTTTGAGTATCCAAAAGATGTTGCTAGGAAATATTTTTAAAGTGACTGAACTTGATTCAAGTCCAAGTTATCAAGAGTCCAAACTTCAAAGTTTAAGACCCAACTCTATGTTACCTGAAAATAAAACTTAAACTGAATTATGCAACTTCTGATTTATACACTTTCAGTTTAGCAGAAATCAGAGTGAAAACAAATTTGAAAATATTTTAGCTTCTCCTCTTCTGCTCAGTTTTTCAACTGTAACTTAATGGTTTAATGGTTAACTTAATTTAAAGAAATAGCAAAAGCCACTGGCAAGAGTTGTTTATAAAAGATCTTCCACTGCTTACAAAATACTCTGTAATGACATGGATCCACTGGACCTTTGAGTATCCCTGGAGTATATTCTGTTCCCATTACTGATTAGAGAGCATCTCATGACTTAGTAAATATTGGTGTGATGTCTAGATCACCCAGAATCTGCTATCTAATATGGAACTGTTGGCTTATACACTTGATTGTTTAAGTTAATGTACATTGGAATCAGGCCAGGATCAGGAAGGCCATCAAAAATAAATATCTCCTACAATATGTGGAAGCCTTGAAAGTATATATAAATCATTGTGTCAAGGCCATGTAGGTGATTTTTTATAACTTATTATTTATTTAAGCATTTTATGTACTTTTGGTATTTACTTGAGTTATTTTCCAGTATTTTATTTTTGTTTCAATTTGAAATGTTCAGCATTCTCTAATCTTGTATTCTAATCTTGTAATCTTGCATTCTTAACCATTTTCTTGCATTTGATAGACTTCTTAACCTAAATATGGTCTTTTAATAAGACCAAAAACATTTGTTATTAAATACTGTTTTGCTGTTTATAAGGTCATCTTTTTATTGTGCAATAAATTCTTAATTATTTATATTTTTTATTGTAATTTATGAAATAAACATTGTTAAAATTATATTAATAGTTGAAGCTGGAACTTCACAAGTAGATAAAGATATTAAACACACTTTATACATTTTTCCAGCAACTAAATTTAACCAAAACAAATGATTTCAGCCTGACTGATAAGCCTTTTCAGCTTTTTTAAAACAAAAAATAGAATTTCTATTTAAAAACCTGATGAAGGCTTATCAATCAGCTGTGCCTCTGCTTTGTCAGTATCACCATGCTTGTGACCAATGGCAATGCCTGTTCCACACTGTCACAGAAAATGAGAATCAATGTGAAAAAATGGAATAAGTGACTGAGACCCCAGAAATGGTCAATACCCCATCCTAAACACAATCTTAACTATGCAAGACAATGTTATATGGTAGAATATGAAACACATTATCCAATATGAATTGTTTCAAAGAAACTAAACCATCACTGCAGTACAGTATTGTGGTCAACACCACCATCTGGCAGAACCATTTGCATAAAATAACCTTGTTATAGATATGGTATGCTGCTGTTCCATGATAATGCTAAGCCACACAGAGCAAACATCACCAAAACAGGACTCAAACTGGAAGATTTAAATCCATTTCATCCAGTGTACTTTCAGACCTAACTCTTAATAGTTTTCATCTGTTTCATTCTCTCTTGAACACCCTTTCAAGACAATGCTACATTGGAAACTTAGCTGGATGATTTCATGGCTCAACCTGCAGAATTTTTCAAGAAAGGATTTGATTGTTTGCCTAAATACTAGCAGAACATAATTAACAATGAAGGAGAATATGTAGTGATTGTGTTTCCTGAATTTTACATCTATATTCCATTATCATTCAGTGCTAAAGTCAGTGGCACAACTTATGCATTGACCAAATAGTCAAGGCAACTGTTGGTTAAGGTGTCAATCTACCACTTTGGAGAGCCTGAAATCAATCTGGATGAGCAATTCCATAAATTTTTCACGAGCAGTTAAATCTTGAATATGTCCATAATCACTACCCGTATTGTAAACTTGGCCAAATCCATAATGAACATGATTAGAAGGTTCTCTTAGTGCCCACATGAGAGGGTAAAAAGTAATAATAACAACTTATGCATAAATCAAATATATAAGATTATAGACATTTTAGTGAATTAATCTAAAAACTATTTTCAGTTTGAAATACAAAAATATTCTTAAACAGAATAACCTAACAAAATACATTTTAGATGTTTTAATATCTCTTTTTTGCTGCCTTTTAATGAAAATAAACAAACACAAATTCAATTATTTTTGAAATCTGCAGTTCAGAAACTTTGAATATGTTATATACTTATATCATAATTTTTTATCTATATTTGGCCCATACATTGAAAGATGATGAGAAAAAATAAATTCAGAGCTCAATTAACTATACAAAAGACATGCATATCATAATCATCATTATATCTAACAGGCTATGGTGGCTGGGACATACATCTATATATATATATCCCATTGAACACGTGTCTGTCTGTGTAACGGTATGCCAACAATGGAAGTGTTAACAATGAAAGTGTTAAGAGAAAGCAATGTGTAAGATTTACAGGCAGAGAGGTGGTTTTTTTGCATTTTTGCGGGAAATCGAACATAATTTAGACCCACCTAAAAATTCTCTAATTAGTCTGGAAACAGGGGAACCTAATTCTTGCATTCTGTGAAAACGGGTAAGATTGGCTATAATGTAATTATCTTATTCTTCGCTATCGTTACTTTTTTGCCCAAGCAACGCCGGGCTTATCTGCTAGTATCCTAGAAATGGAGAATCAGCAAAGACTCAAAAAGGTATTTTTAGGATTTTCAACAGAAAAGAGATTTGATTTGCCCATGGTAACAATGGAGACACAAGATCAAGGAAAATATCAAGACTCTAAGCTAAATAACTGCAAATTCATAGCACATGACTGAAAAGAATGGTAACAGATTTTTACAGCAACGAATTTCTAGGGCTCAAAGCCAGAGAAGCAGAATAAGATTATTATACTATTTTAATA
Organism: Centruroides sculpturatus; assembly: GCF_000671375.1. Classification (NCBI taxonomy): domain Eukaryota; kingdom Metazoa; phylum Arthropoda; class Arachnida; order Scorpiones; family Buthidae; genus Centruroides; species Centruroides sculpturatus. Next base: position 193,000 of record NW_019384353.1, on the reverse strand, counting down.
TCTAGACCAGTTGCATAATGTAAACAAAACATTGTCATTCAGACAATGTTTTGCCACTTTACAGGAAATAGAAAAAGTTCACTTCCTGTATGAAGTGCAATTTTGAATAAGTATTGTTATAAGAACTACTATCAAATTTTTTAATAGTGTGACGATAATATATTTTAAAAAATCACAGAAAGATTATAAAAGATGACAAAGATAAATTATCTGTAAACTTTTTCTACATTTATACAATGAATGAAATTATTTTTATATAATACAAAGTTCTGGCCAAACACCCTTCACATTAATTATCAAAAAATTACAATTTAATTGCTAAATATATATATATAGATGCTTTACATTTATCTGGATAACAGACTATTTAAACTAAGAACTGTCTACATTTTTAATCAATCTGCAAATGATTTAGCTACAAGATATTTGTAAAAATGAAAAATTATTGTTATAATAATTATGCCCCTGCAAATAATTTCATGTATATAAACAAAAGATTGAATGCAAAAAATAAATTATTATTTTGGAAATTATTCGGAAACAGGAACAGAGAATTAAGGGGATGGAATCTTTCCAACTGGGTTAGTTGTGAATATAAACATATGGTTTTCTATGGTTTCTATTTGAGTTTACTTTTTTTTTAGATTGGACTGATGGAATAATACAACACAATACATAAGCGATCTGCCAACGGGGTGATTTCAAAGACGACTATTACGAGAAACCGGCCTCTTTTTAAGGGTCAGTCAAACGGAGAAAACCCAAATAACCTTACGCGGGACCGACTTCACCGTTCGGCGATTTTTATCCATTCACTTTTTTCGTTCGGCACCGACAGTCGACGACCGCTTCCCGAGTATCGTCGTCATAACGGAATCAATATTTAATTTTAAAATACTAATTTTCGTCATTCGACAAAAAAAAGCGTACGATTTTATATCAAAGAACACGTACTTTTAAAACAAATTATTCGACATAGAAAGCGACAGTCTGCAAAATCATTCCGAAAACTTTATAAATATACAATTTCCAAAAGCTTAAACGTAAATCAATAATTAAAAGCATCGACCTCGTCCGTGGGACACCTCTTTCGCCGCCGAAAAAGCGCACGAGTCGACCATTTTAAGTATTAACTTTACAAATTTTTAAAAAGTTCCTCGTTACGGCCATAAACGAATAAAAACGCCATCCGCGCCGGCACTAAAAGTAAATCACAGTTTCTAATCGTTGCGAAAAGACGCGGAATAATCGACGGGACCGCCTCCGGCGGCAAGTAAAAAAAGCAAAACGTTACCATTTTTTCCCGAAATACCGTACGCCCGTTCGAAAACAAATTAAAAAAATAAGAACGGCGGCCAGAATCCCAAACGGTAAGCTCGGTAAGAACGTAGAAACGTAAAAACCGTAAAGTCCGTAACGTAGCTCATCGAATCCGAGGAGCGTTACGGACATTATTATATATATATACGCACACACGTAGGACACAGGAGCGTGCTCAAAACTTCATTTTCGAATCCAGCATAGGCAATTATATAACTAACAAGCTGATAAAATTATTCGATTACATTAATTCTCAAAAGTATAAATACCGCAAGATATGGAGATTTGTTATAGAAGGACTTATTTGATCCGGTAAAATGCAAGATAAGAAATTAAGTAGAGAAGAAAACTTATCCGATAACATACAATGCCAGGTGTTTCAACGTTGCCATTGATCAACGTTAATCGGCCGATCTTCAGCTGTTTTATTCCTTAGTTATAGCGCTTCGGAAGTCAATAAATATTAACTTACGTTATAGAAGAGAATTAATGTAAACGGCTGACAAAGAGAAATATTCGATCGATAATCGATGCAAGGTTGTTACGAAACGATTTAGCGCGAATTTTCCTCGTTTACTGTATAAAATTTTACTTTATAACTAATAGAAATGATAATAATAAGAATAAATGTTGAAAATATTAACTTTTCCTGTTCCTTGGTATCTTCTTGCTTTTCTTCCGTAGTTCTTTTGCGTTGTTTAGGAGGCATTTCTTTAAATTTATACTGGAAACGAAGAGGAAGTCGAAGACGAGCAGGAAAATCTCTCTAAATGTTTATTTCTCATTGCCAACCACTCGCCACACATTTTTCGCCAACGGCGATCGCGGCGCCAAAACGGAACGTTTTGGTAAATTAACTGCGCATAAATGTAAATTCTAATCGTTATCGTTAAATACCGTACAAATTATTTTAAATTTTATAGAAAATTACTAATTTGAAAATTTTCGAATTCGGGCAGTGATTCAATCTTAGGGGTTTCCCCGAATTTAATTAAGGGATATCGGCGGGATGGGGAAAATGTCGTATTGCTTAGTGTAGTTTCGGCCACGACTCAAAGCTTCCGAAAGTCGCGTGGCCGAAGACTGTTCTTGCGCCAGAATCTCGCGGCAGGGTAGCTTCGTTACACCATGCTTTCGCTCAACTGCGCCCGCAGTGAAAATTTGCGTTTCTCTGGATTGTCGAAACTGTTATACGCATTGCACCCGAAGCAAAACTATTTACAGGCAAATCGTTTCGCTTTTTACGGGAACCGTATTGGTTTCAGGGGGAATTTCGGACCTGTTTTCAGAGTTTTCGCCGCAAAAGGTTAGCGGCACTGAAATTCGGGTTGGGTTTCGTCGGATCCAGAAAAACAAGAGCCGACTTACTCTTTCTGTTACCTGTCCGCATTCGGCCGTATCAAGCCGTAATGAGGAAAATCAAAACTACATCAGTTTTGATTTTCCTCATTACGAATGGATCTAAATTCAAATTTTATAATTTGGTTTGAAAATTCTTTGTTGTAGAAGATTTGACGTAAACCTATTTTAGATTGGGTGATAACTTGTGAACTTAAATAACTTAACAATTTCCGCAAACAAAAAATACAATGATTAGGCCCTACCCGATTTCGGACACGACCTTAAACATTTATATCTCAGTGAATTTTGATCCCGAACACGCACAGTTTTCACAGAAAGACACGGGATTTTCTTTCAGAAGTAAAGATGTTTTACAAATTTTTGCTACAGTTATTGTCAATAGCAGTGGAGTTCCGTCATTGGAAGCGGTGGATGCGCCGCTTCCCTGGTATTTTCTAAAAAATAAATACGTATTAATTTTAATTACACGAAAATAATCGTACAATATTTTATTATAATCGCATTACGTATCTTATTACAAATTTCTATACTAGGCGTGAAAAAAATAATATTTCTATTGTATATTCGAATATTAGTGGCGGAGTAGTGGAATAGAAGCGCCGTATCGTCGGCATCCAAAAAGCCAGATTGGCGCACGCGCTTTACGGAGCACCGACCTCACCCGGTTTAGCCGGTGGAAGCCTAGGACCTCGGGTGGATGTTAAACGTATACCGCATCCAATTCTATCCGGGACCGGTTCCGGGCTGTTAGCCGCCTGCCCGCTAGATATTTGGCCGCCCTAGATATTGTTTAATAATTATATATTTTCTGACTACAGAGTCAAAATAACGATGTTTTAGCATTATTTCCATATTTATACTATAAAGTCCTTCACAATTTCTAAAAATAGAGAAAATTTCAATATTAAAGTTAAATGCAATAAATACATTTCTCAATTTCTAATAATTTCCTTTGTTTCGTCACAAATTCCTCTCGCGCAACGAGCATCGAAAGAGAAAATTATATATGTTACCGCTAAAGCTCGGAAACTCGTTAATGTGTACATTACCTAGCTAATCTGCAGATTAACAAGGTGATCCGTTAAAGTTGCGAAAATTGTTCCATTTCTCAAATTACCTAGATAATGTGCAGAGTATCTTGGTAATCCACACATTACCTACTCGGCACTCCGTAAAGTGAAAATAAGATCTTTGCAACAAATAAATGTACCACAAATACTGTAGGTGTGCTTGTCACAAAAAAGAATTGCTATGTAATTCAAAGTGTCACCAATCTTTAGACTATACTAATAAATAAGCACAATTGGTTAATGTTACCTATGGTGACTAAAATGGCGGCTCGTCTCTGATTCCAGCAAACAGAAGAAAGAAAACAGTGGGAACGCACATTCTAACCTAACCTAACCTATTCTAATAATTTGGTTGGTAATAATTATGGTAATTTATTAAAATAGGTTAGGTTAGGTTAGAATATGCGTCCCCACTGTTTCCTTTCTTCGGTTTGCTGAAATCGGAGACGAGCCGCCATTTTAGTCACCAAAGGTAACATTAACGCACAATTTTATCATGCGATCGCCGGAAAAAGTATGATAACTTTCTTATTTTTCGTCTCTGATCAAAAAGTAGGGTATCGTTGTACTCATCTCGGTCTCCTCAGTTCAGATATATACTCAAAGTTCCGAAATTCCACAGGTGGTAATCTATATAATTCCCCATTTTCCTAATTGTAATAATATTTTAAACCGTTTGATTTTTTTGTATTACAGTTTTTACTCGATTGATGATTGATTCTATTAACTAATTTGTTGATTGTATTAACTTGATTTTTTAGATATCGAATATTAAATAAACGACATTATTAATAAAATTGAAGACAAAACTGTCGAAAAAGGATCACCATTTATTTTTTGTGTTCCAAGACTAACACATTCTCGGAGACTGACCTTTCTTTGTAGGCTGCTTGTCGCCGGAAAATTACAAAGAGTCCTTTTAAAAAACACGAAACACATCCAATTAAAATTACAAAAATTTCTGAAAAAGCAACTGGTGACATATAGTTGTCCTGCTTACATCCATCTATACCTTCTTTTGGGGGTTTTGGCTGCTTTTTTTTTTCAGTTTTTTAAAACGACTCTAATTTTCCGGCGACAAGCAGCCTACAAAGAAAGGTCAGTCTCCGAGAATGTGTTAGTCTTGGAACACAAAAAATAAATGGTGATCCTTTTTGGACAGTTTCGTCTTCAATTTTATTAAAAATATTTTTCCATCGGACGAACATTTACAGGATAAACAACATTATGTTAATTTAGGCGTACAGAAACCGATCTTTGTACAGCGTGCAGCGTACAGAATAAGATCTTTGCAGTTCCAGCAAAGATCTTATTTTCACTTTACCGAGTGCCTAGTAGGTAATGTGCAGATTACCTAGATAATTTGAGAAATGGAACAATTTTCGCGACTTTAACGGATCACCCTAGTTAATCTGCAGATTAGCTAGGTAATGTGCACATTAACGGCTTTCGAGCTTTAGCGGTAACATATATATTCTGAAGAAATAAGTAAATTATATACTGTAATTGTAAATCACTATAAGCAAACCTATTAAAGTTTACTTATAACTTAATTTTACTTAAAAACAGTAATTAATAATTGGTTTTAAGGTAATGTACAATACGTGCATATACTGTGATTAAATATCAGAAAATCCTATTCTTTGTAGTCCACCAGTGGTCGAGTGGATAAAACCACCAAACACTAGTAGTTGGTCGTGGATTCGCGCCCCGCTAACTCGCTGGTCACGTGGAGTTTTATTCACGTTAATAACGCCTAAATAGGGGCCATCTTCGCATAAAAGTGAAGCTGGCCCCTATTTCGCATAAATTTTCTAAGATGATCCGGAAGACTACCTCATAGCCGAAATAGCAGCGTATCAACCTACCGCGACCCGGACTGCGGGTGAGGATTGTTCGAACAGAAGTTCCTGACGCGTGCGTATGTCATTTTGCAATGCGAACAATAATGTGCAGTGTATGCCGGTTCTAAATCAGTTACAGATAGCAACTAGGGAGACTCGGGTGGGAGTAACGTAAGTAACCTACAAGACTTACTCTATTGGATATTGGAGACGTGTACTACGAATGCGAATCCTACAAGCAAGGGGGAAAAAAAGGTTGCGCAATTAATAGTTCACCCGGACGGAGAGTCGATTCACTGACTGTCCGGATAGTCAGTGAATCCCCGTGCTCATTTCAATCGGTCCGAATCGTAGGTGCGACGAGAATATGACTTGAAATGGTTCAAATTTTTACAAGATATTACTACTATTTATTGTGAAATTTTGCCGCCCCCACTACGCTACGCCACTGACAATCGTTGTACATTATGGGGAAAGAAGGGGGTCGAGACATTGTCTACGTGGACTTTTTTCAGTGGTATACGAATTTGTTTTTATAAGTCCACCGACTACACTGGAATTAACTCTCAGTCAGGAAAGATTTGCTATTAGTCGCGTACTAACTACAAATAATTACCAAAAACTGCAGTAACTAGTGGCGTATCTTTCCCGGCGAAAAATATTCATGTTTAAGATACACAAAGACACATTACCTCAAAGTTATAATTGCGGCCCCATCTGTTACGAGACGTTATTAGAAACAACTTTTTTATTACTATATTAATTATTATAACAAGACTGGACAAGCCCATCTGACAGCACGCTCCGCAAAAGCCAATCGAATTTATTATAAAATTTATTTTAATACAATATACTAACCGAGTAGTTTTTACTGTAGCTTAGTGTCCGTAAACGCTGTAACGCCTCGTCGATACAACTCTTAAGCCTAATGTCGGAAATTTCTTGCCGATCGAGTTTCGGCTTAATTTATAAGCCTAATTTTTACGTTTGAATTGAATGGATGGAACCGAACGTAACGCAAATCTGACATAAGCACTTCTCCACTACCGTGAATCGTGCTAAAAAGGCTAAAGCAGGGGTCGCCAAAGTGGTCGATATGGACCCCCAGGGGTCGATGCAACATCATTAGCGGGTCACAACCTTTCTTTTTTTTTTTGCTTAGACAGAGACCACACCCACAACGTTTTTTTTTTTCGCTGATACATATATACTTGTAATAAAACTTTACGGTGGGGGTCAATGTGAGGCTTTGGAAAGTGATTGGGGGTCGACGGTTAAAAAAGTTTGGCGACCCCTGGATTAAAGGCTTAATTTTCAGATAGAGATGTGTTTTTTTTATTGTAAATGCCGATAACTAGTAAAATTTTCATTAGATCCTCCCCCACTCCAGATACGACACACGGTTCCCTATCTCCCACACCCTCGAGTTCAATGCTCCAAATTTTAACAGCATCAATGCCCTTTAGGTACAAGTTACTCTGACAAATTTCGGTTTTTAATCTTTATCCACCGTAAGACATTAAACGAAATATGCGCCAACACACGTGTACCTCGAAGTACCAGACACCACTGTATGTATACAGTGATGCCTCCTACTTCGAATTTAATTCGTTTCGGGAGTCATTTCGAACTCAGAATCAAATTCTTCGAATTTATTTATTTTTTTTTGTATTTGGAACGATAAATAAGAGAATAATATTCTCTTATTTATCGTTCCAAATACAAATAACGATAAATAAGAGAATAATATTCTCTTATTTATCGTTTATGTACTCGGGAAAACTGTTTGTTGCGGGAACCAATCGGGTCCCACAAACTATTGTAGGTTGCGCGTAATTTAACGGGAAGGGCTTGGCCAAAAGTAACCTATATTCGTTGTACACAACGGAGGGAGGGAGCGGACCAAAAATTGTACACGTAATTAATGGACGGTCTCTTTCCTTCTATAAAAAGATAATAAATATACTGTAAATATACTATAAATATACTTCTATAATAAGATAATAAATATATTCTAAATATTTATCTTTAAGCAATCTAAGAAAAATATTGGATAAGAATGCGCTAATAATCAGCGCAGCAAAAAAGAAGAATCAGCGTGAGGTGGAAAGACCTACTTGAGACGAAAGAGATGGAAGGGGACAAGTGGGAGTACGCACGGATCGCAATAATACAATTTGTAAACGAGTTTAGAAACACCTATTTTGTTGCAAACGTGATCATAATCATAAAGAATAACGATGACGTCATTCTCATTCAACTCGTTGGACTTTACGAACGTGCCCACGGTCTCTAAAATGAGAACATTTCCCTATTTTGATTAAAAATATCCTTTCATTCAAACACACTCGCTCTCGCTACGTTCTTCCTTTCAAAACAACCTGTTCTTTATTCGTAATTTCTTTTTTCCATTTTGTAATCCTATCTTCATAATGTTCGTCGTTAGTCTGCCGACGAACAGGCTACTCGTGTGCGGCGGCGTCCACAAACTTTACAAAAGATTCTTTTATAGTCCGCGAGTGCCAAGCCGTGAAAAAGGGCATTGTACCGTACATTACGCAAGAAGCTTCGAACTACGATTCAATGTCGGATCAGCGTTCCCACAAGGTAGCGCCGGTTGAACTCGGGGCTGGAGAACAAGGGACGTGATTACCGTCAACAAACGACCAAATCGCGTGGGACAATGGACAAATATCGTTCATTAGTTTCTTTTACATTTGCAGAACAAGACGAGCGAAAGATTTGAACAGTCTGACAACGCGTACCACGAAACCATATTTGGTAAATCAACCCGAAGGGTCGTACTATCGGGTTGTTCCTATTTCGAAGATAACTACCGCTAATAGATAAACGATCCGTAGATAACACAACTTTCCTTTGGAAAATAAAATTTTTATCTTTATAAAGCTGATGTCTAGACAATTAAAGAGATACCAAGATTTAGTTTAAATTAAAAAAAAAATCATTTACCTAAATAGGAAAATGAGGATTTGTTTCTACATAACTGGAGAGTATCGACGTTCCAAATTTGATAAACAGTTCTAGTTTAAGGCTAACCGTAAGCGTACTTTTTGCTTCGGCGATAACGCGAGATAATGATTATCTTCGGGAGAAAGTATTGTGCACCGCGTATGCCCGCCGCTAAGAACTAAACCGTGACCATTTTTTTCCCCCGTCAAAATCCTAAATATATTTTGTGCGTGCGCATTACCCGGTAAAGCGGCTTTAACACAACCGGACGAGCGAGCCAATAACATAGTCCGTTTCATTCGAAATGGGTAATCCATCCATTGGTTTGCTTATACGGGTCCTTACCGGGCAACGTGCTCGTTGCATAATATTTACTAGAAATTGCATAATGGAAGCGTAACGCGTATTGCCGTCAAATGTAGTTGTTTAAAAATAATTATTTTCGTATACAGCCACACTTTCGAACACGAGGTTAACACGTGGTAACTGGATATTTTATGTTAACTTAGGGGAATAATTATAATTAAATTGCGATGGTGCAACGTCCTTCGTATCTATATGTGACATATAACGATTGCGTAAGTATCGGTCTCCCCACTGTTGGTTACATCAGGCAACCTTGGCAGTTTTGCAAGAGTTTTAAACTTGTTTGTATCGAATATGACGCACGGTCGATAAGAAATTATGTCTGATAATGACGATTAACTCGGTCTCGATTGCGTAATAAACACGGGGAAACCACAGGAGGAAAGGTAAAGGGTTTTTCTTCAACGAAATGGATTAAGAAAGGCGAAGAAGGGATTCCAACTTACATTCATTGTTACTCGTTAAGAGTTGCAGTTTTCAAAGTTAATTGTTGTAATTGATGAATTTTTTAAATACTTATCTGTTATAACAATTATGAAATGGAACAAAATAAGCGTGTTTTAGTGTCGGTGAGTGGTGCATGCTTCAAATTTTAAAGCAAAATAACTGCTGATATGGAGTAAAATTCCAATCATTTTTTGTAATTCTATAATAAACATTACACATAATTTATAAATACATATAAAAGCAATATTGTCAAAAAAATTATAATAATGTACTTAAAGTTACGTAAAATATCTAACTAATGCGTGCCGGCGAGTTACGAGAAGTACGTACGACGTAGTAATTGTACGGTTTTAATACGAACCGTTTAATTAACCGACTGTACGTTTAGGTTAATGGACGGGTTTCGAGCTTAGGAAATGAACTTGTTTTGTTCGATATTTTATATAGGAGACGATGAGTAAATACTTTTGAATGAAATAATAACTGATATGCTGAAACGAGGGAGACAAATAAATTCGTCTGGAGAGTGACTTTACGCTAATGTGTACTTATAATGTCCAGGTAAGTAGCGTTTTAAAAGTAAGCCAAAAATACAAGTCTGTTTATTAAATCGTTTGTTTTACGCTATAAGTTATAAAATGCTAAATTGTTATAAATATGTGGATGCGAGCGAATGAATTTTACGCACCGGACGGTTAATGTCGAGCACAAAAACGAGAAATGATTGGTAATAACAGAAATTTTAATTCTGCCAAAGATAAATCCGTGCGATGACCGACGAGCTTTGCTTTTCGACTACAAAATGGCAAAAAATTTGTTGTTTTCTACTTTATTTCTCGCTCGCTTACCGACTCTCTCGTCCGAATAGCCTTAGTCTAATACATTGTCATAGAAAATAAAAGCAGATCAAAGAAAATTCTATTGTATAATTTGATTAGTTTTATTATAAATAAAAGTGAAATTCAAATGCTTAATTAATATTTATCAAGATCTCTCTATTTATATAATTTGAAAAAAAATCTGATTTGTTTTTCATACAAAATTTCATTGAATCTAACACATTTTTAAGATTCGAGAATACAAATTCTGCTCTCGTCTCGAAAACTTTATTTTACGTTCTCGGCAGTACTATAAACAAAGTATATAACGACATTAAAGCATTTATATCTACGTTTTTAGATTAAATTTATTTTACGATAAGATTTATAGCAATTTGAAAAATCGGTTCTCTCAAAACGCGAACGAATGCTCGTAAAATATCCAAAAATAAAAAAAAGATGATTGTTAACATAGAGACAAGCCTTTAAATACTATTATTTATATGATAAGATAAATATAAAGGACGCTTGATAATCGTTTACAGGATTGGCTGGATACATAACAGTCTAGAAGACGATTACACTTCCTCTTCAAATTCTGTCATGGATTTAGTGCACGGCGTAAGAATTTTTTCATGTTCTAAAATATATGTAGAGCACTAAAATAACTTTTATTTTAATATTAATTATATGTATATAGTTAACATTATCCTTTTTATAATTTAACTTGTAAAAATTTAAAAAAAATTAATTTTTCTAAAAGCTAATAATTTATATACTATTTTTAAGAATTTCTTATATCTAATTTTTAAATAATGATGATTTAAAATTTATCATTTGGATTTTTAGTTTAATGTATTTGATTATAAATTATTCCAAGATTATTTGTTTTTATATATTTCACAGAATGTGTTAAACTGCATAAAGATTGTTATTAACTGAAAAAGCTAAGAATATAATAGAGTTATTTTAAAGAATTTAAAATTTATATCCATATTTTATTAAAAATCTGATGGATATCAGATCTGATTTTTTTTGCTTACGTCTTTATTCATATATTTGTTTATATATTGGCTACTTTATTAAGCATGGAGTGCTACAAATATTTATTTTATTCAATTTATTAAATAAATATTGAATTTCTGAAAGATAAACTTTAGAATTTTTTGAATAACAACTTTAAACTTGCGCAGCAACTGTAAAGCTGCATAAATTTGAGTATGTTGTTTAAAACATAAGGATAAATCTTATTATTATGTGCCAGTACATTGATGAGCAGTTTATTAATGTATTAAATAATATATCAGTTTAATTAAACATATAAAGAGAATTATATAGGTTTTAAGTAAAGTGCATACAATTATGGATAATTATTTAAGAGAAATATTGTTGTTAACACTTGATACTTGAATCATTAATATTATAATTTGTGAATAAAAATGATACAAAAATTTGTACAAAAACTGATTTTTTACTTTTTAAAATTCTGCAAGATCATTTATTTTTCTTATAAAATATACAGTTAGCCTATATAAATTATTTTAATGAATATTTTTATTCTTCTGAAGCAAGAGTTCTCGATCTAGTCACTAGTGATCCCAAAGAGGTCATTTGATTTATCTGGGGGTCAATATTGCGAGAGGTCATAGTCAGTGAATAAATTTATCTAACAATAATTGATATGGCCTTAAATTTTTGAAAAATAAATGACATAACTCTGAATTTTGTTTTATCTTTAACAGTAAAAATTGTTATTAATTCTTTTTTGATTTTTTTTATTTAATTCTAATTGTAATGTATTCTTACTTTGTATCAGTGTAGAAAGGGAATTTAACAAATTCAGTGTAATTTTGGAAAGGAATCAACAAACAAAACACAAACTTGGGAATCCTTATTTTAAAGTATTTCAAAATGTCTAACAGAAATCAAAATTAAAGACGAAATTATTATTGAAGTTTATCGATAATTATTTTAAAGATTGAAATTTGAATGTTTATCTACTTTATTATCGAGAATATTTATTTAATTAATCAAAAACATTGAATTTTATGTTAAAATTTATCAACTTACTTGATTTATGGATTAAATTTGTATTTTTCTGAGATAACTATGATGATGATTTTAGTTTTTAAAATTAGAAAATACTTAGTTTCTNAGAATAATAATAGTAAATGTAAACAAACAAGAATTTGGTGAACGAAGTTTGTAGTTGTTGATTAGTATAATACTTCATTTAATGCCAAGTCGATTTGCATATGTCTTGAAAAGAAAAGTGAACGTCATTGAGAATTGACGTCATTCGTCGGTAGCAATGTTAGTAGTGACATCTGTCCTCAAAGTATCTAGTGTAAGTTTATAAAATAATAATTACAACTTCATAAAGTTGTAATTATTATTTTATCAATATATTTTTATAAACCTTTTTTTTGTATTTTTGATTATTGATGAAAAGAAGATCTGTTTTTTGCAAATTATTTAAAATTAATGAAATTTTATTGTACTATACAAAATATTAGATTATGTTAATGTTAGTTGCATTATATATAAATTGTATCTTTTTCTTCCAAACATTTTTTGTTTGGAAGAGAAAGATACAATTATGTATAATACAATTCATACAGAATAATGTTTCCAATTAGTGAATAACTATTGACTTTAAATATTGGTATTTAAATACTGTTTCCACATGCAAATAACTAATGTGTAATATTTGGAAACAAAATATTGTTCCTAATTAGTGAGTAAAGATTGTATTTTTAATCATTTAGTCTTCCAGTTTTCAAATTAAGCGGTTTGCTTAATTTACAGTTTTGGCAAACTTGTAATTAAGAAAAGTTGGAAAAAATTATAGTTTACTGTAATTTTTTCCAACTTTTATGGATATTATTATATAGAACAATTAATATACGGATAGTTTTCTGTTAATGTGCTTTAAGTTAAGTTTTAACATAAGTCATTAATTATGGATAATTTTCATACTGTATGCTACTTATATTGCCTGAAAGAAGTCAATCCTAGATGGTGGATGTATGGAGAATTTACATAACACATTACTTTCAAGGGACATATAATTGCTTGAAAGTAGTATGTTAAATGATTTTGTACATGGTATGTATCCTGTTAGCCAAAGATTGTCTCTATTTTGTTTTGTTACATAACTAGTTTGATGTTTTTTGAAAAAATAGTTTATTGAATTGTCAAAAATATTAATTTATAAATGTTGATTAAATTTTTAACATATTTATAATATATAAAAATGCTTTAGTATCCTCTCCTGAAGTCGTTTCTTGCGGGAGCATTGAGTGGAACTTGCTCAACTCTTCTCTTTCAACCTCTTGATTTAGTTAAAACTAGGATACAAAATGCCTCTTCAAGAGGGTAAGATAACATTAAAATTTTAATAATAACTGTAAATATTTAAAAAAAAAATTAACAATAATGTTACAGATCACATAAAGGAATGATGAGCCTCATGATACAAGTTGCCAAAGATGAAAGACTTCTTGGTTTATGGAGAGGAACAGTTCCTGTAAGAATTTAGTCTGTGTTTATTATTTTCCAATTTTTCTTTTATTAACATTTTTTACTATTTTAATATTTAAGAACTGTATTTTTGTGCATATTATCTGTGGGTTATGTTTGAAAGGGGTGAGGGTTATAAAACAGAAAAGTTACATGCCAATTTTAAATTGCAGTTATGTACATGTGCTTATGGAGCAATGGCTGATCCCATAGGTGTGAGGTATATTGTAAATGAGTTATGCAAAGGTTTTATTTTTGTTCTAGCAATTTTTTGCAGATTATATGCATGAAAATATGGCAATATATAAAGTACTCTATTAATTGAAAAGAGGAGATTATTTAATTGAAAAAGTTAACTGACTATATATTATTATTACACAGTCCATATCGAGGTGCATTCCTGGTATTGGGATGTATTTTTGTTCATTACATTGGATCCAAACTTCTTTTAAGTAAGAGATATTATTATTATTATTAAAATTTAATATTGAATTAATGCTTGCTTCATTTTAATTTCAATAAAACCTTTTGTTTATATTTTCCTAGGGATCAGTCAAAATTTTATACGACTACAATTATCTGTAATTATATTTATATTACTTTAAACATTCAAAGTTGTATTTTATCTAAAGAATTTTGTTTAAATTGCAGATCCAAAAAAGAGTAATGTGAATAATATGGTAATTTAATTTTCATTAATCACAGATTGTTTTTTCAGTCATGGCAAATGATAGCACAAACAGCTTTTCTGTAGTTAATTTAATTTACCATTTTATTTTTTAACTATCATTAGTATTAGCTAGTAAAAATATACATTTATTTTAGATTTAGAAATTGGTTAAATAAAAAATGAATAAATTTTGAGCAAAGTAAACATAAGGTTTTACTGTAATTGTAATGTTTAAATTATGATGATATATGTATAAATCATAGTTATAAAATGTATCAATCAGTTAAATTTGGGATCATATCAATATTTGAAATGTAGATATGCAGCTTTATTTTCAGTGAGTAGCAACAGCTAGTTGTTAGATAAAGGTTATATCATATACAGAATGATATAATTAACTTAATAAAGAATTTGATTAATAAAAACAGAAATTTGAGTTTAAATCTTTGATAATTTTTGTATTAAATAATCTAAATTGACTTAAAATTATTTTTATAATAATAAATAAAAGAGGTTGATTTAAAATTTAGGCCATAGCCTAAATTTTAAATTATTGATGGTGTACATTTTTATCATTAATTTTGATAGGACTTTGCTGACTTGTTTATTTAATGATAGAAAACATTTTTTTCTAAGATTAATTAATCAATGTTGATTATGTTAATAAATTCTTGAATAATTTTAGATTAGTGAAATCTGTCTTCAATTCTTGCTGGGGTCAAATATTGGGTTGCTGCCACAAAAAGTATTTTATAAAATAATTTATCATTTTGTTTCTGATTTGATTTTATTAAAATTAGATGTTTTTCCTTTATCTGTGTAATTATAACGTATTTAAGAAGTTTAAGATTTAGTTTTAATATTATCAAAATTTTGTATTTACGTTAAGATTTTGAATAAAGAAGGTATGAATTATCTGTTTATATCTAAAGATACTCTAGAACCTAGTAAAGGTATTGTTTCATCATTTTTAAAGTCATTTCTAGCAATATTGTATCAGAAGTGATTTCCAATGACCAAATGACAAAGCCATAATATCATTTCTGTAATGGTTTCTGATTGATTTTGAATGATATCAAGTATTAATACATCATTAAATTATTTTATACATGTCATAAATGGGGATATCTGTTAATTAAGTCTGCAGTTTCAGGAAGCGATGGATGTCATGAAAGGGACAGAGGGCAAATGTTGTGGCATTGTCTACATGGACTTTTTAGTGGTATTAGTGGTGTACAAATTTGTTTTTATTAGCTAATTTTAGTAATCATGCAAACAGAAAATATTTACAGAACTTATTTGACATTTCTTCAATGTCAGGGATGTTTATGAACTATAGTACAGGTAATTGAAGGGGAAAAGGTTTTGCAAAAGTACATCACAACAGGGAGGGAGGTGATCAAAGGTGGCTCAAAAATGTACACATAATTAATGGGTGGCTCCAATCTTTAGTTAACAATAAAATATTTTCAAAGTATTTTCAAAATCATCCAAACATGTCAAGTCACATTGAATGATATCAAATGATGTCAGTCACAGCACGATATCACTTGACATTAGTTGATGTTAAAATGTTAAAAACATACGAAACATTTTAACAAATGAGAACAAATGATCTCAACTTGATGTCAAGTATTGTTATGTCATATTATTTTCTGATAATTGACATCAAGTCGTATAATGTTCCTGACAACTGAAATCAAGTCATCATTTGCCAAATACAACATGATGTCAAGTTTTGTTATGTCATGTCATATTATTTAAGATAATGCACTATTAACACACAATTTCAAATGATATTTTTACTTGTTAGAAAATAGAAATCTCTGTGGTTCTTATTTTGCCAAATTTTAAATTTTTTTTTACATATCTGATCTATTTGGTTAAATTGCATATGCTCTGTTTAGTTAACTATAAAATCACATTTTACCAAATTTATTAAATTTATATATTATTATAATGAAAACTTCTGGTAATGAGAATAATTTTTATCACCTTCAGAAAAAAAAACTGAGCTTAATTTTAGAACAGGTCACATTATAAATTGTATATCATTCTAAAAGTTATCAATTGTAAACTATGAATATTATATCAATTACAAAATCATATGTATTGCTTAAAAACACTAAAATTAAAATCATAATTTTTTGATAACTATTATAATCTCTCTTAACTTTTACATGGTTTGATTTTATAGTTAGTAACTGAATTTGCTTATCAGTAAAAATGAATGAAAGATTTATAATTATCCTTTTGTGGAAAGTTATGTATACAGACAAGATTGTTAATATATAAAGAAGCCATGCACTTTTATTAGCATTATTAAATATATTATATATATTCAGTTAGAAATTCACTTTTGCAAAATTTCTCATTCATTCATTATCAATCTTTAAATAAATGCTTAAAAGTTTTAAATAGACTACTGTGAAAAAATTCAAATTTTGTGTTTGAATATACAAAAATTTGTTTTTATTTGTCTTATTGATCTAAAAATATTAGACAATGACTACAATTGAGTAATTAATAAACTTTAATAAAAATAAAAATATATATTCTTTTTATTGCTTATTGACACTAAGAGTTAGCTGTATTTTTAACAAAGCAGTCGTCAACATAACAATTGTAAAAAATTACACTGCAAAGGTTTTTGAATGTTCCTGTATGATTTGTTTTTAATAGAAACTTTATACTAAGTTCTGAAGGACATACAAAAAAGCATGGCTGGCTTTTGAATGTCAAGTCTACTTTTTAAACTTTGCATTGCCAAGGTAGCAAATAAACTTGTTATTTGATCACCCAATATTATGGGACTAAAATTCTTATCTGAACCATGTATGAAAGGTTTAACTTTATCTGAATTCAGTTAGCAATGGATGAATGCTTTATTAAAATTATTAATGAACAAAAAGAGTAAATAATTTATCTGCTAAATTTTGATAATTTATTTATATGATCACTCGCCTTAAAATTATCTAATCATTAATTAATTTAACATTAAACTAAATTTACTAGTACAAAATCCAGTAAGAGTTCTGAGAATGTTTTATATGTTTAGATTAAAATGTATGTTAAAATAAAATACAGTTGAAATTCTGTATCATGAAGTCTTATAAAACAAATTTTTCTATAGAATATTGAAAATAAATTTTTTTATATTCACTATCAGTGCACTTTCCATTTAACAAATTTTCTGTATAACAATTTATCCATATTTTCCAGAGGCAATTTTTTATATAGAAGTTTGACTGTACAAGTATAATTGAATTTCTTAATGGCCTATTATAATTATAGATAAATGAATACATTAAATATTTAGATAAGATGATGATGATGATAATGTTGCAAACATAAAAGTAAATATTACTTTATTCAAATGTCTAAATTTTTCTTAATTTTTTCAATTTTATTATATTTATATATTGATGATGGGAACAAAATTGAGTAATTATAAAGTACTCTTATTTATAAAAATGTTATATGTTTTGTGCAATCAGAATTGAACAAGTTGCTTTGTTAACAAAGCCATAAATTTATCTGTCCATTAATGTGGCCATCTTCAGCTTACATATAAATTGAGTGATGTATAATAAATAATTTAAAATAAAGAGCATTAAACATAAAATCACTAATTTGTGATTAATATTCTTTGTTTTAATCATTTTGTTCTTCATTATTCAATTCATATGTAAACTGAAAAATGATCAGCATATATTTTTTGAAAGTTATTTTAAGAATGGTTAAAAGTTGTTTGGAACAACTGCATATTACTAGCCATGTTTCTTTTATTTCATTGGAAACAGTTTAATCACAAATAATAATATGCACCCGTTTCAAACCAATTCTTAACTAAGATAGATTTTAAATGATTTTTGGACAACCCTGCATGTTTTGGTTATCTTAATTAAGAAAGTACTGTGTTTTAGTTTCATTATGGTGCTATATTTTATCTACTGTATTTTGTATATTTTTTCGTATTTATAATGATGGTTAGTGCTGTTTCTTATAAAATACAGTGGGTGATTGGTTAATGAACATAATCTGTTCCAAGACTTTGTTCATTATCCGATTATCGATTTACCATAGGTTTTTATGGGAATTTGATTAATTCGTTCCAGAGACTCCAAAAAATAAAAAATATATACTTTTTTACTACATTTATTTATATGTAATAGTAAAAATACATATATATGCAGTCTTAAATTTTTATTAGTCATGTTTTTTCCATTTGTGGGGGTTAAAGAATCTCCAATGTCGATTGCTTTTCTCTTTTCTTTAGGATTTTTCAAAAGTAATTAATAATATTGTAATTGTAGAGATCCCCAACCATTAATCTTATTCCAGTTTGGATGCCACTTGGATGATCGTTGTTCTGACAACCTTCCACTTCTTCAAAAGATCTTTAGTAGCAGATGTCGACATTGGTCCTCTTTCATCTTCCTCTTTTTCAAAATAAAACACATCTTGTCGAGTTTCTTGGTATTCTTCATTTGAGAGTTCTTGAAGTTCTTCTGTCGTCAGATCAGTTTCATGTTCCATTATGAACTCTAAAATGCTCTTTATTTCTCAGATGTGATTTTATTACTCCATTAGCAGCTTGAGACTTCTCGATATATCTTTCATAGCTAAGATTGTGCCTACTGTAGACCTGTTCAAGCCATACTGCTTAGCAACATCAGACATCTTGTGCCCACTTTCTACCTTGGTTATTATCTCTTACTTGGTTTCTATGGTGAGCACAGTTCTTGACACTCCTTTTTTTAGGCTCCATAATAGTCAGTCATTATCAGTTTCTTTTTTAAATAAAAAGTTCAGAAAAGCACTTACAAAAATTCAGAGAACAGAAATCAACTAGCCTACAAAAAATTATTTAAATGCAAGGCCCAGATGAAATTTGAAATTTGATATTAAAACCGAAAGGACAGTTAAACTTTCACCTTTCGTAAATAAACCCTGATGCAAAACTTAACGAGTGCTCGTCTGACAGTCTTGCAAAGACTAAAAAATTATTTGTCAGAAAGGTAAACAAAAAGCTGGAATTACAGGGAAGAGTTTCAGAATTCAGAGGAATACTATCTGATCAGTATTGGGTTGAGTGTCAATGTTGAAATCTCCTGTGCTCCGAAAGGTTTCTAATTATTACCTGAAGACAAGGAAAAATCAATCGGTATTCGTTATTTTCCGTCGCTTCTTTTTATGTTTGTTCAGTAAAGTGTTCATTGTTTGATCATAAAAATCTTTCATGAAAGTGTTCTTTATCTGATTTGTTCGCTATCCGAACTGTTCGTTAACTGATTACCCACTGTAATAAATAATTAAAGTAAAGAATTTAGCCTGACTCCTCATTCATGCTTTCTTTTTCTTCTGGACATAGCTCTATGTTTGCTTCTGCCTCTTTCTTCCTTACAAGTTGCCAGATGCTCAATAATCCCTTAGTAAAAAGAATGTAAGAAACATTCTTAGGAAAAGAAGATAGCAGGAAGAGGAAAATTGAAAAGAACAAAGAAAGGAAGAGGCAGAAGCTATGTCAAGAAGAAGAAAAAATGTGGAATGAGGGGTCAAGCTAAATTCATTATTTTGATTATTTATTCTTTGCTTTCTTAATTTGTTAGACAATGAATTTTTATGTTAAAGTAATGAGATTTATTAATATAACAACATTTTTAGTTACGTTGATTTTGTATCTTTTTCTTTCTTTTATGTGGAAAAATATGTAGATAAATTTATTATTTATTAGCTTAATTTTTTCTGAGTTTAATCTTTCTTTCAAAATAAGTTATGTAATGGTTTTGATAAATGGACTGTTTGAAGTTGTTGATTGGATATAATTTATATCAGTTGTTTGTTGCTTTTGAATTGAGTAATATTTGATGTGATATGGTTGAGATATTTGAAAGTAAACATCCCATTTCATGTGATTTAGAAAAAAGCAAAAAATAAAAAAATAAAATATAAGAATTGGATAAGTCAAACAGGTCAAAAAAAATTAATTTTTAATGGTTGAATTTTGTTACAATGTTTGCAGTGTTGCTATGAAGAGAAGAGTTGCAGTTTTCCAATTTTGTCCCCATGTAATAACTGTATTGTTTATTGTTGATAGTGAAGAGGATTATTAGTCAACATTGCAAATTTTTACCTTTTTTTGTCAACTGGTGTTTTTAGCCTTGGAAATCCGTCTCCTATCGAAGCAGTTTGCTGTGGAGTGATGGCAAGGACCCTAGCTGGATCGACGTTGCTTCCTTTCACAGTCATTAAAACGCGATTTGAGGTATACATAAATAATTATCAATATAATTTAAATTTAAAGAATGAATAATTTATGGCATAAAAAATTAATTTATAAACTTATTTTTTGTTTTCTTATCAGCATAAACTTCATAAGCTGTTTTGATAAATAATAAAAAATGATGATGATATAATTTATCAACATATTTATAATAAACAAAGTTAAAGATAATTTCAGAGATAAAAATTAAACAAATAATTTTTTATGAGTGAAAATTCAAATATAAAACTATTAATTTTCAATTATGCATTTTTTTTTCTTTTTAGAGTGGAGTCTACCGGTACGGCAGTTTGACAGAAGCATTAAAAGTAATATATAGGACAGAAGGAACTCGAGGTTAGGAGTTTTGGGTTTTGTTAAATTACTTCATTGAATTAGAATAATAATCACAATTCACTGAAGAAATTTTTTGTTTATTTTTACATCCACAAAGATAATAGACAGGATAATAAAAGTCTATATATTTTTAATATTAATTAACATGTATAAAATAATCCATATTTTAAATTATAAAGTAGTGTAACAATATCTTTATTTGTCAATAAAAATGTTTTATTCATCTTTAAAAATTTAATAGTTACAGTTTAAAGTTGACTCAATAACTTTTTGTAGAAATTTTGTTATTTTTGTGCAAACCCTTATGGAAAAGTAGCTAAATTTACAATATTTGTTAGCATATTTGTTATATCAAATTAATATTGTCATGAGTATTATTAATTGCTTATAACAATGTTAAGCATTGTTAGAACAGTTAAAATTATCACTAAACTATTGAAGATTGAAGTCTGCACTGTAAGTTGTGATTTTTCCAGGATTTGTCTAATTTAAAACATTTTGTACCAGCTGGAGTATTTTTCTGGAATTTCCCTATTTGTATCCATTTCTATCCAAAATTATTCTAATTCGAATTAAAAACAGTCAAATAAGAATTGTGGACAATAGGTAGGACAATCTAGAGCAGGGGTGTCCAACCCGCAGCATGCGGCCCAATAAACGTGCACACAAAACCGACAATTTTTTAAATTCTTTATTTATTTATTTCAATGGCATAAACTCAAAAAAGAAGTTTCACAAAGCCGTAAACCTTTATACATATTTTATTTTTGAGTGGAAAAGAAATATTTTCAAATACTTAGAAATGTGTGAATGAGGAAGTATACTAAATAAAGCTGGAGTTGGCTTTCAAATTCGGGGAAAGGAGAAAATGACCTAAAGATAAAAAGTAATGAGAAAGGTTAAATAGACCTCCTGTTATGCAATATGGACCCTTAATTTTCCAACCTTCCTCATTTCTTTATCTTTTGTCCTCTTTCTCCTTTCCCCACATTTGGGTCTATAATCCTTTGAGTCCCAACTCCAGCTTTATTTAGTATTCCTTCCAGCGTTGCAAGATTCAGCTAGTTTGTGCCAAATTCGGCTACCCTTTTATTAGTTTGATGTAAAAAATATCAGTTGGCACATTGGCTACTTTTTGGGCTACATATTATTTATAAATATATTAGTTGAATAAAAATGCACTTTAATTAAAATGGTGTTTCGTCGTTTTTTATTAATTAGAGACCCAAATAAAACAAATATTTGTGTTTTTCAAATAAATTTTTGTTTGTCTCCTTTNTGCTACAAATATTTATTTTATTCAATTTATTAAATAAATATTGAATTTCTGAAAGATAAACTTTAGAATTTTTTGAATAACAACTTTAAACTTGCGCAGCAACTGTAAAGCTGCATAAATTTGAGTATGTTGTTTAAAACATAAGGATAAATCTTATTATTATGTGCCAGTACATTGATGAGCAGTTTATTAATGTATTAAATAATATATCAGTTTAATTAAACATATAAAGAGAATTATATAGGTTTTAAGTAAAGTGCATACAATTATGGATAATTATTTAAGAGAAATATTGTTGTTAACACTTGATACTTGAATCATTAATATTATAATTTGTGAATAAAAATGATACAAAAATTTGTACAAAAACTGATTTTTTACTTTTTAAAATTCTGCAAGATCATTTATTTTTCTTATAAAATATACAGTTAGCCTATATAAATTATTTTAATGAATATTTTTATTCTTCTGAAGCAAGAGTTCTCGATCTAGTCACTAGTGATCCCAAAGAGGTCATTTGATTTATCTGGGGGTCAATATTGCGAGAGGTCATAGTCAGTGAATAAATTTATCTAACAATAATTGATATGGCCTTAAATTTTTGAAAAATAAATGACATAACTCTGAATTTTGTTTTATCTTTAACAGTAAAAATTGTTATTAATTCTTTTTTGATTTTTTTTATTTAATTCTAATTGTAATGTATTCTTACTTTGTATCAGTGTAGAAAGGGAATTTAACAAATTCAGTGTAATTTTGGAAAGGAATCAACAAACAAAACACAAACTTGGGAATCCTTATTTTAAAGTATTTCAAAATGTCTAACAGAAATCAAAATTAAAGACTAAATTATTATTGAAGTTTATCGATAATTATTTTAAAGATTGAAATTTGAATGTTTATCTACTTTATTATCGAGAATATTTATTTAATTAATCAAAAACATTGAATTTTATGTTAAAATTTATCAACTTACTTGATTTATGGATTAAATTTGTATTTTTCTGAGATAACTATGATGATGATTTTAGTTTTTAAAATTAGAAAATACTTAGTTTCTTTGAGAAAAACTTTGTAAACTTGAATAAAGATGTTAACAAGAAGTTGGAAGTGAAAATTTTATTACAGGCATTAAAGCTATATATATATATAATAT
>NW_019384353.1:151548-168723 GCF_000671375.1 Centruroides sculpturatus | reverse complement strand
CCTTTTATTAGTTTGATGTAAAAAATATCAGTTGGCGCATTGGCTACTTTTTGGGCTACATATTATTTATAAATATATTAGTTGAATAAAAATGCACTTTAATTAAAATGGTGTTTCGTCGTTTTTTATTAATTAGAGACCCAAATAAAACAAATATTTGTGTTTTTCAAATAAATTTTTGTTTGTCTCCTTTATAATAAATGAATTTATCTATTTCTAAGTAAAAATTGAAAGTGTCTGTAAAAAGTAATTTTTAAAAATATTTTTTTTTGTGGTGAACTTTTAATACTTATTACTATAATCTAGACATGTTAATACTTAAATATACTTGTGGCCCAAAACTCCATGACTTCTTCCAATGTGGCCCAGAGAAACGAAAAGGTTGGACACCCCTGATCTAGAGCTTTACAGAAGTGAAAAAAACAGATCTTTTTCCCACAGTAAATCTGTCTTATTATGACTGCTATAACTGACATTTTATATATCTATTAAGTATTGTTAAAAAGTGATTTATTTTCTTATCCATGTAATTATGTATTAATAAAACAGTGTTAATCTTTTTGTACACAATAATTCTATAGTATTGATATGTTCTTTTTCATAAAAAGATTTTTCAGAATTATAGGGACATTTTTTAGAATAATTCATAAAATACTATTTTGTAAAATATTACATGTTTTTAAATTATAAGATGTACCCCATACTATTATAACATATACAATACATTCAATAAAATTAGTTTTATAAGAACTATTCACTTATTTTCCAGAGTAGCTGCTGAGTATCCATCAAATTTTACCACAGTGCTATCTGTGGCATGTTTTCTTACAGGCAAAAAGGGCAATTGCCTGGGGCCCCTCCTAACAAAGTTGGCAACCAATTTTTTATAAGAATTTTCTCCAACAAATTTTCCTGAAAAAAATATGTTAAGTTGACACTGTACAAGGGGCCCCCTAATTTAAATTTGCCTGGGCCCTGTGAAGCTATTGTGCGTTTTGTATGTGAATGTAATTTGCCAACAAAGGTTGGATCAAAAATTTCAGACAAGTCACCAACAAGAACGTCTGGTATATAAACAAAATGAAACAGAAATTTATTTTTTGAGCACATACTTACAGGATTTTTTTCTTTTTTAAGATTCTGATTATAGTCAGCAACCTGTGCTTGTTTCCTCCCAAAAATCTTTGTTTGCATCACAAAAGTACAAAAGTAATTTCCATTTAAAAGTTACAATAATCATAAACTAAGGCTATGGTAAAACTATCTTAAAAACTAGAAGACAAAGATATGAAATAAGACATGCAAAGAAGATAGGATAGAATAAGGATAGAAATATCTGGGGTATTTTTTCTTTGCGATTGAATAATATTCCTTTTTGATGAAGAAGGGGTCCTCCGGGAAGTCTTCATAAAAAGTTCTTTCTTTAGGTGCAATACGCTTTGATACTTTCCTTTTTCTTTCTACTCATCACAAGAGTTTATCAAACAATCTGTGGAATATGTTTGGATCACCTGCCAACTCTTCTTGTTTGACTCTGCTCCTAGCACCCCAAGTCCTTTTCTCGGCTTGAGAGAAAGTACATTCTCTTCTTCTGATGGTCAGGTGAAAAGTGCCTGCAACTTTTCTCGCCACTTCCCATGTGACTTCCCTTTTCATTGTTCCTGATGGTTCCAAGAATGGCCCCTCCTTGTTGACTGATGAAAGAACAAAAGTAAACAATGTTCTTGAAAACGAAGGAACAAAGAACGAAAAGAAAGACATTAGGTGTAAAAATAAAACAAACAACATGGTAAGTAGTCACACTATAACACTCCACTGAGTGCTACCTCACTTACATACAATGTCCCATTTTCTGGTTTTGAACTTATGGCAACCCTAGTATGTGCAAATTTTCACTATAACTAGAAATGTTTTCAAAGCAATGAAAGTAATTTTCTAAGTGCTGAACATTAAGGAAGTATCAAATCAGAAGGAAATCTAATATGTAGAGATAGAGTAACATCAATTTGTATGATGTTAATATTGTTAATATATTTGAAAAGTTTCAATTTCTAAATTTACAGTGAATCTTTGGAGTTAATGGAGAATAAAACAAGAAAAATAACTAGAAAATAAAAATAATATGTTTTAATGTTGAAATAACTGAAATGGTAATACAGCTTTTACAATTGTAAATACTCTTAAAAGACAACTGAAAATTGTTTGGATATATTTAAATATGCCATAAAATGTGTTAGAAAAATGCAAAATGAAAAAAAGGTCAAGTAACATTAAGTAATTGTGCTATTTATGCAATAAAATTTTTAGATATTTTTTTTCTTCCTATTTGAAGAAAAAAATATTTAATGAAGTTAGATTTGTGATATTAATTTAAAGGCAGAGAGGTCATTTACATAGAAATGCAAGAGCTATTTATAATCATAAACTAGAGAGGAAAAAATTTGTATGTTTTCAGCTAAACAGTTGTCTTCAAACATTTGAAAAATAATTTTTCAACCAGTTGCCATTGTTATGTATACAATTCATTGACATAGAAATTTATGCAAAATATCAAATAAATCATGTTGCAGGGGCATATCATAGAAAAGCATTATGCTCCTGCCCGTACTGGATCTGATAAAAGGCTAATAGGACTGAGTTATGGCCCCGAACTTGGGCCCTAAGTCATAATGCTAAGTATGTAATTGTTAAGTAAGCTATAGAACACGGAAGTATAAAACAATACTAATTTAGAAATTTCTTGTTAAAGTAAAAAATAATTATAATTGTAATGTGGCTTGAGCCATCACATAACTTACTTATATATACATATCTGAACAATACTGCCATAGAATATCTTTGATTTGCATGCGAGTTCTACATTTTGCACCCAAATTATGAATAAGAAGTAGTGCAAATATATTGTAAATTCCTATATTTTTATAACCATCAAAACTCCTTTGAATTGAGTTTGGATGTGATGTATGTAGAATCCAAATTCAAAGAAATGTTGTTATATATTATTAATAACAGTTTATTCCTTGATTGACAAGAAACTTGGCACCAGGACCACTTCACACATCTCGATTGTGCAATATTATAAATCCATATAAATACATAATGCACGCATCAGGACTTGGATTATTGAAGCTGTTTCGATGTAATGTTTTGTTCCATTTTTTATCATTTCATAATTCAAATTAGAGACTTAATTAGGAATGTCTTTCAATGTCCCCTCTGGTGCCTGTGTACAGTGCCTGTCTTCTTAGGGCAGTCCTGTACAGTACCTGAACATAAATTCATTAAAAGGTTTAAGATTTCTAAAATGTTCTAATATGTCTGATTGGGATCGATTTTATGATGAACTTTTTGAAGAATTTTTTAAACAAGAGGTCAGTCAGTATGACCTCTTTTGGCTAAAACTGCTCAAACACAAGCTACAAGGGATAAAAATACACATTTTTGTAAATTTATTATTTAAAAAAAAAAAGAGGACTGAAAAAATTTTAAACTAAAAGCCCAAGAATCAAGGAAAGAGCAAAGATTTTTCTACTAAGCAGCCATTCTCTTTCATGATACTTTAAAGATGACTGATTAGCAAAAAAATCTTTATTCTCCTTCTATCTCTTTTTTTCTGTAGTGCTTCAATTAAGTAATTTATATTTATATTTTTTGAGATGTTAATTTTGTTTTTATTTTCAAACTTCACATCATTTCAGAATTGTGGACTAAGAACATCTCTATATGTTTCAATACTGGAGAACAGAATTAAGTCCTGTTTAGTTCAACATTAGCCATTGAATACATGCCCTTTGGTAAATAAGCAATTAACAAGAAACATTAGCAACAATTAACAAGAAAAATAAATTCACCAGATGCAATTTTCCAATTATATTTTTTTAATATAAAATTTACTGATCCAAACTTTGTACACAACGTGTATATTCTTTGTTGTGTAATAGGTAACAAGGGGTGAAGGAATTCTATAAATGGACTTTAGTGTGTATGTTTTGGCATATTTTGCCATATTTCTTTTATTTCTTTTATTTCAGCATATTGCTTAGGCTTCCTATGGGTGGGTGGAATTCAGTATGGTATAGTCATCCTGCTGTTAACAGATGCAGTCCTAGCTATGGTAAAAGCTGATACAGGATTGTGTTTCTGTATTTAAACCTTATATTCTTGACTTGCTTAGCTTATAGCCTGCATGTGTGTGAGAAAATTAGATCCCAATGTCCCAGTGTGAATAAGTACATCAGTTCTGTGAAGAGTTTTCCTGCAAATGTCATAGTGTGTGAAGGAAATGCTGCCAGACCTGCCTTTGACACCTGATCCTGTTCTGATCTGTTGAGGTATATGGTTGGATGTGGTAAAATTTCATGCAACAAATTTTGAAAAGGTAAGTTATGCTCTCTTTTGACCACGTGGAGGTTGAATCCAACTGAAAAGCATAGAAATGTCTCAAAAATACTTGTCTGACAACAGACTTAACCTTTGTTAATTCAAATTTCTGCTTTCACAGCTCATTTCCAAGTTGGAAATCCAAGGACTAAAGATTGAAGAATCAAATCAGAAACTAGTTGGTTACAAACTAATAAAAAGCAAAAGGTCAAAGAATAAAACAGTGCATTCTGGCAAAAAATGCTGACTGTTTGAAGTTATGAGAAATTGGGCATTATCTTTCTGAAGAAAGAATTGGTAGACTTAAAAATGATGCAAAACTTGATTTCTATGCTTGTGATATGGAGTGCTCTTTTCGTATGATTAAATGAATGTTGGATAACAGAAGATAAGGTTTACAGAATAAAATTTGTATCTAAACTAAGCATTCTGTTTGTGAATTAAGTATTTTTATTTAATCATTATTTTCTTACATTTTTAATTACAATTAAATGATTTAGGTATATTATGGGCATGCATTTCAAAATTGTACCTAGATTTGTTTAATAATCAAAAAGTAATGCATTTACTTCTTTATTTTCTATTTTTAAATCTAATTGAAAACAAATTTACAAAGTGAAAGCAATTGGTTTTGCCATTTAATACATTTTGCAACAGCCTTAGATATTTTTGCTATACAATTGGGTTCCCACATATAATTATATTAATAAATAGTTAAAATGCATTTCATAATCAGCAAGAATTAAAAAAATGATGATGATGATGATTATTTTTTTTATCAAAGAACTATCACAGTGCAAAAATAAAAAAAGCAAAGGCAAAATTTACTAAAAACTAAACATCTATGAGCCAGATTGTATGTTTAACTATGAATTAAATAGTTGTATTTTGAACATTACTGATAATTAAATTTATTGTACCATGTGTAATGTTAATAAATAGCATGAGATTTCTTAACCCCAGTAAGAAAATTCTAAATTAATTGTGTTACTAATTTACTATTTTATCCAGGCAAATAAATTATAGAAACTTTTGCATATGACATTGCATTGTGCCTATTTCAGGATATATTACTTAGTGTTTAATTCACTTAACTGTATAATTATTAGCTTGGAAAAAGTTGACATCTTTGATTTGGCTAAGTAATTCTGTGTCATCTTTATAGTATAAAATAATATGAGATATGTGTAGACAACACTGATATATGAAATAGAAATGCATTGATATTCTGCTATAACACACAACAGAATATGAATGTTTCACGAAATACAAATTTTACAAATGAAAATAGGACTTAGTATTCTAATGCTGAAAAGAAATAGCAGCAGTAAATAATTTATTCATGAAATCTAAAAAATTCATTTACAAATAACATTGTAAAAGATGTCTTTTTCATTCATCCTAAGATTATTGAATGCATTATAGAGCAAAAATGTTTAAAGATTACATTAAATGTTAAAAAAAAAATAAAGATTACAAATAAAAATGCTGTATTTCTGATCATAAGAATGAATAAAAACTAATAATTTGAACAAAGAATCTTTGCTGTAATTATAATGAAATATAACAACAACTATAATTATCCAGGAAATGTGTAACACCTTTGCCATTTTTTTATATGGTAGACTCAGTTAACCAGAACCATGGAGATTGGTAGATGACAGATAAATAGTGTCTGGTTGCTTGGGATTTTCTATTAAAAATATTTCTAACCAATACTCTAATCCAGGCATGGCCAACATACGGCCCGTCTAATGAATTTATGTGACCCGCGATTAATCTTTCAATATTAGCTACTCAAGTCAGAATAGATCGGTGAAAAATTCTAACGTCTAAAAAAAAAAAGGTCAACAACTAACTGTGCGTTTAGAGTTAACCCTCCATTGCAAATGTCTTCAGCACAGTGTAGAATGCTGATTATACTGTATCTGTAATCTCTATCTACAATTTAGTCTCTACAAGGTGACACCACAATGAGATCTCGCACCACCTCAAAATTCCTAGGGCAGCCTCTGGTTTGACCCGTGAAAAAAGTTTTCTTTCCAATTTGGCCCGTGGCAAAAACTGTTGGCCACCCCTGCTCTAATCCATACTGTATCATAAACTTTGTATTAACTAGATTATTATTATTATTGAAATACAGTAATTAAAAGCAAACTAAGACAAATGAAGACAAACTTAACTTAATGTAACATAGTTTTATTATAAAATTAGCTTTGCAAATGCAGTGTGCAATTTTACTTAAATGGCAGTCAATAAATGGATTGAGAGAGAAATGTTGGTGTGCAATGCATGCACTTATTCACAGTATGGTGTGCCAAGTTTAAACTTACATTTTTACTAGAAATTGATTTTAATTTTCTATAATAGTACTATTTATTTGATTTTTTTTTGCCTGTTGCTTGAGCTCTGGTTACTGGAGAGTCTACTCTAGTTGATGTTATCATTTTAGTGTGTTACAATCATGAGTCATTTGAGAAAATTTAATTATGATTTGGAAGGAAAAATGCGCAGCATTCTTTTTTATAGAGTTTAAATAATTTTGGTTATTGATGTTATACAATATCAATGTTAGATTTAATATATTAACAATATATTGAATTTATTTCTAGAACAAATATGCCTATACATTTCAAATACTTTGATATTATTAATTAATATGATGCTTACATCCTAGGCTTTCTTATTACATTCATTCAGATTTTCTTTATGTAGCAAGCTAATTAATAAACTTTAAATTATTATTAAAATCTTTAATTTTTAATTATTTATTTTTTTCTATAATTCTAATTGGGTATATCTACAACTTATCTGTTATTTTTAGCATCCCTGTTTTATTTTATCATTATTTTTATTGTATTAAGCAACTTTTCATTTTGAAAATTCAAATGTGTTCTATTTTTAATTCTATTTTGTAAATTTAAAAAAAAATTCTAATTTTGCAAATGTCCTGTTTTGTTATTATTATTATTCACTTTATACACACACACAATGATGGGGGCCTGAAATAAGGCCAAAAATATTTCATATTAAACAATTTTTGGTAATTTAAATCAAGCATTTTGTTTAATGAACAGTTTGGTGTCAAGTTTCTTATATTTTTATGATATAATATGTTGAAAAAATGGATAAACATTAGCTGATATTTTTAATATTTATTCAGTAGCATTATTTGATCAATATAGAAATGTAAAAAATACTTCTAAGTTATATCAAGAGAGAGTTCATTAGATAAAATTTAATTTATATGTATTATAACTATTATTAAATAATTAATTTTGTTTTTTTAGGTTTATTCAGTGGTTTAATTCCAACTCTCTTTCGTGATGCGCCATTCTCTGGAATATATCTTATGTTTTATACGCAGACAAAAACATTAATTCCCAAAGGTAATAACTTGAATATTTTATTGTGAAAGAAAAATATTTTTAAGATAATATTTAAATAATAACTTCTTTTGGTAACTGAAAAAATTTGAGTTAAATCTATCAGGAGACAATAAAATAAAAATAGTAGGAAAACAATGAATTATTTCTATCATGTAAATAATTAATATAATATAGTATCTAATTTGATGGTAAGATGTTAATTTAAACATAACAGTAGCTATTAATTGCTCTGTCAGTCAAGTATACTTGGAGTCCATGGGCCTTCTAAATGACATTCAACCAAAAAAAAGTTGCAGTTTGAATTCTGTTCTTCATGTAAGTTTTAAGACACGAAAATATACTGATCATTAATTTCCAACAGATACAACATGCTTACCAATGGTTAAAGCTTCCTAATTATTAAATCAATTAATTATCCCAATTATAATATAAGAAAGTTTTGGCATTTAATGAATAAAACAACTCATACTAAATTATAACTCATAACTTAAGCACAGAAGTAAATAATTAATAATGATGTTTATAACATACATAATAGTGATTATAAAATTCATATTTAAAGATGCTATTGTTTTCAGTTTGGTAGTTTCAGCAGCTTCATAAAATGTTTGTGTCAAACAATAATTGTTTTTACTACCATGCACTGTAATTAACTTATTCATTTAATATTAAAGTTATTTACTTTTATATGACATCATATATGTATTAAAATGAAGTATAAAAGAGTGTATAATTAATTGTTTGTAATAATTAATTTATTACCCACCTACTGTATGTATTGAATAATTTCTGGTATGCCTTTATTTTTGTCAAAATATGTTGAATAGAAAGCATACAAGGTCTATTACAAAAAGTCCTATGTACCTCTCTTCATCCCAGCTAATTCGGAGGATCCGTACTCATACAAGATTGCGGCTTTTCGGGCATTAACTAAGACGGCTTTCACGCATCATTCTAGCTATGAAGGCACCATGGCTGAGCTAAGGCAAGTTCAGGAAATGGCCACACAGCATGGGTATAATAAGACTTAACATAATAAACTTAATATATAACATTGCTCGTGCTTACATGCAGGCAAACACACGGGACAATACCAATTCCCTTCGGGAGTTTTTGGATAATAAATGTGCAAGAAAAATCGTAGTGTACAACCACCATCTGGATAAAATATACAGGGAAATCTCATCCATCACCAAGACTAAGATAGCGTACAGTAGGCCTAGAATCTATTTACAACTTGCTTCGCAACGGAAAAGATGCAATTGACTTGAAACACGCACCGGGGGTATATACCGTCCCTATGTGGGATGACAGATTTAACAACCATTTGGTTTATGTGGGATCAACCAAACACTCCCTTCACAAACGGCTTCGGGAGCATAAATACAATATTGACAATAAAAAACACACCACCGCCCTATCAACGGTTGCCACGGAACCGGGAATCATGGCTGACTTACAAAGTGCCCGTATGATCAGGATCTCTCATTGTATGGATCAACTGAGAGCCGTGGAGACTCTTGAAATATATAAAGCAGGTTTACGCGGCACGTGCATTAATTCCAGGGATGCAGTCGGGATATCGGGTGCGTGGAAGTTTTGTTATGAGGGAAACCACCCCGTAACTGATTTGTTGAATTTCCTATTTTTGGTTGTGTTTGCTGTTTCGCAAATGAGTGGTTACGCGTGCGCAACGTTCCGTGTTTATTCTTAAGTTTGTTTTTCGAAATTTTGAATCGCTTAAAGTTCATTTTAATGTTCTGTTCCATACGCATTCAAATTCCTCATAAACATAGCCTGATGAAGACCTGGATGGGGTTGAAAACGTTCGCTGATGTATAAAGCAAGTATCACTGGAGTTACAAAGGTTTTTGTGAAAGTATAGAATAGAAAGCACATTCACTCAGCGTGGGCTGATATTTTGAATCCAGAAATTTGTGTTATATCAGGTCTGAAGTATACGGTATTTAGATTTAGTAGAGAAAATAACTGAATTTAACCCATTGTTTATTCAATTTTAAAGCTTTACTTCTAATAGTTTTGTAAATTTTTCTGTTTTATGTTATGTTTGTATTAATGTTTAATTATTTCTTAAAGTATTAAATATTTGTAACTTGACTTCTACAATGTGAAAATATTCTTTACGTATTCAGTTATTTTTAATGTAAGTTAATTGTTTAAAAAAAAAAAAACTGAAATATTTCAAAAAGAAAATTCTGTGATATTAAAATTATTTATAATCAACTCATTGTAAATGCTTTCCTTTAGAGGCTGTACTAATTGCTAGTTAACACATTCCGTGTCTGATTTTGTAAAAAATAGATTTTAAAATTTACTGTAATAAATAGAATTGCAATGGATTTTTTTAGATTGGAAAGAAGGATCGAGTAAAGCTCCAGCTGATTTTGGATGTGGACTTGCAGCAGGATTGTTAGCTTCTTTTGTTACTCAACCTCCAGATGTAATCAAAACACAAATGCAATTATATCCAAAAAAATTTGGACGCTTAAAGTCAGCAATAATTTTTATTTATCAGGTAATTCATTGCTTAGAGTTTAAAAATTTACATATTATAATTAAATTCATTTATAAAAACTAATTATTAATAGTAAGTTTCTAAAAATATATAAAACATTTCAAAATACATAAATTTTGTTATATATTTTTATTTTCTTATATTATGTTATATATAGATTTGTAATATAAATATTTTGTTGTTTGTACAGTATCACAGTGAAGCAGTTTTTATAATTTGAAATATCAAATCACAGATATATTGAAATAATTATCACATTCATCAAGTAGATAGCTTATTTTTTTTCCATCTGAAAAGCTTTTAAAAGTCCTTACAGACTTCATTTTAAACACGTTTTGGTTGTAAAACAAAAAAAATCTACTTGTGATAATTCTTTCTAATTATTGAGTATAAAGTTTTGTTATCTTCCATTTTTATAATGACTTCTGAAGTTATTAGGAAAAAAAATGAAGATGTTAAATCTGAATAGATGTTTCTTTAATTAAAAAAAAAATAAAAATAATAATAATAATCCAAATGATTTATATCTTGTTATACCTCCATATAAATAAAAAATTTTATTATTATAGGAATACGGACTTTCTGGATTTTTCAAAGGAATAGTTCCTCGTATCGTTCGCAGGTCGTTAATGTCGGCAACTGCTTGGACCATTTACGAACAAGTATTAAAATCTATATTTATCTAAATTAAAATAATCTGTATATATTTTTGTAATTTTTATTACCTTAAAAAAAATCACATTAAAATATATCATTTGATAGTTTTTTTGTTTACTGTTAGCATGTTTATACAGTATTTTTGTAATTTTAATTTATATTAAATTTTTGATTGATTGATTTTATCAGAAATTATCAAAATTTAAAGGCTATCCTGTTAAAAATACAATGGTAATCTATAAAAACCAATAGAAAGTTTCATTGCTGCTCTACTATTTTCAAACTTGAAAAAACCAGTAATAGCTTTTTATTGATGTTTGATAATATAAAATCATTTTTAACCATGAGCTATTTTACCAATATGTTATTTTTATTAAGTAGCTAGTTAGTCTTACAAGAATGGCCTTAAATAGATAACAAACTCAACTTTTCCAGTTATAATATGGAATATATTAGAATTCAATAAAAGAATTTGGTGAAATAGCTAATTTAAAAGTTGTCATATATATTATTATTAATAGCAAAATATAAATGTTCTGGTCTAAATCAGTTTTCCGTGCATTTGAATCATAATATGCACAAAATTTTACCTTCCCGGATGTTATGTATACATAATGAGGGAAAGTATTGGTATCATGTCAAATTTGACCCTCTGAGGTTTTTGCAAATCTCCACATTTTGAGACCTCCTGAATCCAAAAAAGTAAAAAAAAAAAAAAAACACATATCCATGGAGTTTTTTGCCATGTATGTATTGGCATCTGTTTTGTTTAATATCTCAGGGCGGGGTAAAGATTAAGAAACGAAATTTGGCACAGTAGCTTGTATATGATGAGAGGCATTGATGCTATTAAATTTTGGGGGTTAAAGGTAGAAAGAGTGAGGAGATAAAGGGGTGTCGTGTCATATCTCGAGAGAGTAAGAATTAATGAAGATTTTATTCATTATTAACCTTTACATTTTTTAATAAAATTTATCCCTACCCTCAAAATTAAGTTTTGAGGGTAGGATAAATTTTGTATTAAATTTTGAGTTATTGTATAGTATTTAAAAATATAAAAAGTCTTAACAGATGACACCACACATGATTCTATTTATTTTGCTTAAAACAAAAGTTTTTTTTTTTAATCCAGTAACAAGTTGTGTAAACTTTTATTTAAGCAACTGTTTATAATTCTGTTACAAGATAAAACTTTGAAAAATTATTATATTTTGTAAATTTCTATAGTAAAACAGATAATACACAATAACTTTCTTAGTTTTATGAAATAAATTTATCACATTTGTGAAGAACCTACATGTTACTATGTTTTTATTTATTTATTTTTTAACTCTCTGCTCTGTGGGCACTAAGAGGGCCTGTTTTAGCAAGGGTATTACGGGTTCAGTTAGGCCCACAGCGGGACGGGTGCAAGACGGGGCCCAACATACCGGAACGAACCACCTCCGAAAAATTCCAGGTTTTTTTTTACTCATTCAGATTCAATCCAGGGTTCCCTTTGGCAATAAGCCACCCCTCTACCACGTCGCTGCGTATTAGAAATTAAATTAACTCGCAACATTAGATTAAATTTCTTTTAATACGAACTACACAAAATAACATTACTGCATTTACCTAATGCTAATCAAGCTTTGTCAGTTAAGCTTCAAACATTAAGGACATACAATCGACCCCCCCTATAACACGGTAGATACGTTCCGTTTTTTTATGAAATTCATGTTCCAAGAGTCCTTAAATACACGAGCCAATCACAGCCCGGCACGTGTGCAGTTTAGGGACTACGGCTGTTCGAAAGGTTTTCTTCCATAAAATTAACCGATTCTAGACTAATTCGGCTCAACATTTCCAAAACATGTATAATTTTTTGGGAATAATCCGTATAAATTATGCTATAAAGAAAAAAATTGTAGGATTACTTACCGAGCGCGCACCGTTCGACGACGCCATTGCTTAAGCTCGTTTTCGTCGTGGAGCTTGTCATCGAATGGCGCTCGCGTGCTTCCCGATAATTTTTTTTTTTTACGAAAAATTTGCTGAACTTTGGAGACATCATTAATATAATTTTTATGGACGTTAAATAATAAATGGTTTTTAGTAGGTCCGCCGCTCGTTTAAACTCGACGGTTTGTACAATATCCACTATTGGTCGAATCTAGACCAATAGCGGATATTGTACAAACCGTCGCGACACGAGTCGGCGATGACGTTTTACCGAATTATACGAGTTTTTTTAGCGTGTTTGTACGAACACTGTCGCAATTTTTTCGCCGTCATATAGGAATCCGAACTATATGAACCCGCGTTATAGGGGGTCGACTGTTACATATTACGTAATACCGTATTTATCGCGACAAGAAATACAGTAATTGCGATATTACATAACACCATAATTATTATTATTTCTCGTCACGATAATTATAAGGTCCGTAATCCTCAAAAAGGATTTAATCGACTAACTCTTCGCACAATAAATAGATAATGCTACTACTTATAGATAATTAAATTTATAGTTAGTAATCATTCATCAAAGTCTATCGAATTATTATTTCATTAGTCATATTATATAATTGTATTTATAAATTTAATTACAGGTGACCAGGAATATGGGATTGAAATGAAATGAAAGTGTGCCTTAGTATTATTTTTGAGTTTACAAGCATTACAGTAGTTTGAAATAAGTTTGCGCTCGAACTATTATCTAAAAGACGACGATTACAAAATATTCTGGATACATAATATCTAAATGTAATTTCTTCTATGAAGAAAGCTTGTCTCCATAAATGGATTTCATAAATAAATGTAATCTCAAAATTTCAAATATTTTAAAAAATGATTTGTAAATTCAATATTAATTAATTAACAGTTTCTCATTGCATAACGTTGTTGTACATCTATTTATATTTTACAGAATATCTATAACATTGTAGCACTCTACAACTACTAGCGCCGTATCTGTGATTGAATAAAATATTGTTTTCTAAATAAGGCTTAGTTTTCTTACTGTAATTGCATTAGCGAAAAGAACATTGTTTCCACTTATTTGCAACAACTCATTTGGATCGGAAGTCGAAAAATTAGTCGTTTCCATTTAAACGATTAAAAAATTTCCAACCGGCACAAGCCGAGCAATATTTCCAACGGGACCGTATATTTTTATTCCGAAGTTATCTCAAAAAATAATACGGAAGAAATTATTTAAAGGTTCAATTAGAGAAAAAAAGATTTTTCTCCAGCAGAGTCGCGGAAGCTCGTCACATCTGGAGGTTCGAGACTTTTGTTAGGTTAAAAGCCGTTGCTGTACACTCGTCTCGTAACGAATCAGAAATACGTAGGTATACGTCTCACATAGGACTATCGGTATTCCTAAACTATAATCGGCACGGGAGTCGGCCCGAGTAGGACGTGGCAGGAAAGGACCTAAGAAGGCGCGCGAATAACAGAATTTAAAGTAATATATTTTTGTTTTATTTTTTTACAAATTTTTTGTGATAAAGATGGTGTAAGAACGTTTTAGAAATATACAAAAAAATGCCAAAAAAGACGAGATCCACGCGTCAATTCCCACGGGTCTTCTTTCATCCAACTGGGACCGACCGGTGTCTACTCTTTCGCCGCACGGACTATAGTAACGAATAAGCAAAAAACAGCTCTGTCCGCTGTATTTAATATAAAATATTCTAACTACAAGAGTTCAAGGACAATATACTACACGGATAGCCAGATCCCTATTCTACAATGTTAGCCAGGAATGGCAAGTTAGTGACGTCATGTAGAGACCTGACCTCTCTGTTTACATAGAGCAGGGTGTGCACGTGTTTAGTTTTCGCTTTTAATATTCGTCCAATTTTGTGATTAACGAAGTGATTTATTTTAANGCCTTTCATGTTCCAAGAGTCCTTAAATACACGAGCCAATCACAGCCCGGCACGTGTGCAGTTTAGGGACTACGGCTGTTCGAAAGGTTTTCTTCCATAAAATTAACCGATTCTAGACTAATTCGGCTCAACATTTCCAAAACATGTATAATTTTTTGGGAATAATCCGTATAAATTATGCTATAAAGAAAAAAATTGTAGGATTACTTACCGAGCGCGCACCGTTCGACGACGCCATTGCTTAAGCTCGTTTTCGTCGTGGAGCTTGTCATCGAATGGCGCTCGCGTGCTTCCCGATAATTTTTTTTTTTTACGAAAAATTTGCTGAACTTTGGAGACATCATTAATATAATTTTTATGGACGTTAAATAATAAATGGTTTTTAGTAGGTCCGCCGCTCGTTTAAACTCGACGGTTTGTACAATATCCGCTATTGGTCGAATC
Organism: Centruroides sculpturatus; assembly: GCF_000671375.1. Taxonomy (NCBI): domain Eukaryota; kingdom Metazoa; phylum Arthropoda; class Arachnida; order Scorpiones; family Buthidae; genus Centruroides; species Centruroides sculpturatus. The sequence continues at coordinate 153,442 of NW_019384353.1, read as the reverse complement.
TAGACCAATAGCGGATATTGTACAAACCGTCGCGACACGAGTCGGCGATGACGTTTTACCGAATTATACGAGTTTTTTTAGCGTGTTTGTACGAACACTGTCGCAATTTTTTCGCCGTCATATAGGAATCCGAACTATATGAACCCGCGTTATAGGGGGTCGACTGTTACATATTACGTAATACCGTATTTATCGCGACAAGAAATACAGTAATTGCGATATTACATAACACCATAATTATTATTATTTCTCGTCACGATAATTATAAGGTCCGTAATCCTCAAAAAGGATTTAATCGACTAACTCTTCGCACAATAAATAGATAATGCTACTACTTATAGATAATTAAATTTATAGTTAGTAATCATTCATCAAAGTCTATCGAATTATTATTTCATTAGTCATATTATATAATTGTATTTATAAATTTAATTACAGGTGACCAGGAATATGGGATTGAAATGAAATGAAAGTGTGCCTTAGTATTATTTTTGAGTTTACAAGCATTACAGTAGTTTGAAATAAGTTTGCGCTCGAACTATTATCTAAAAGACGACGATTACAAAATATTCTGGATACATAATATCTAAATGTAATTTCTTCTATGAAGAAAGCTTGTCTCCATAAATGGATTTCATAAATAAATGTAATCTCAAAATTTCAAATATTTTAAAAAATGATTTGTAAATTCAATATTAATTAATTAACAGTTTCTCATTGCATAACGTTGTTGTACATCTATTTATATTTTACAGAATATCTATAACATTGTAGCACTCTACAACTACTAGCGCCGTATCTGTGATTGAATAAAATATTGTTTTCTAAATAAGGCTTAGTTTTCTTACTGTAATTGCATTAGCGAAAAGAACATTGTTTCCACTTATTTGCAACAACTCATTTGGATCGGAAGTCGAAAAATTAGTCGTTTCCATTTAAACGATTAAAAAATTTCCAACCGGCACAAGCCGAGCAATATTTCCAACGGGACCGTATATTTTTATTCCGAAGTTATCTCAAAAAATAATACGGAAGAAATTATTTAAAGGTTCAATTAGAGAAAAAAAGATTTTTCTCCAGCAGAGTCGCGGAAGCTCGTCACATCTGGAGGTTCGAGACTTTTGTTAGGTTAAAAGCCGTTGCTGTACACTCGTCTCGTAACGAATCAGAAATACGTAGGTATACGTCTCACATAGGACTATCGGTATTCCTAAACTATAATCGGCACGGGAGTCGGCCCGAGTAGGACGTGGCAGGAAAGGACCTAAGAAGGCGCGCGAATAACAGAATTTAAAGTAATATATTTTTGTTTTATTTTTTTACAAATTTTTTGTGATAAAGATGGTGTAAGAACGTTTTAGAAATATACAAAAAAATGCCAAAAAAGACGAGATCCACGCGTCAATTCCCACGGGTCTTCTTTCATCCAACTGGGACCGACCGGTGTCTACTCTTTCGCCGCACGGACTATAGTAACGAATAAGCAAAAAACAGCTCTGTCCGCTGTATTTAATATAAAATATTCTAACTACAAGAGTTCAAGGACAATATACTACACGGATAGCCAGATCCCTATTCTACAATGTTAGCCAGGAATGGCAAGTTAGTGACGTCATGTAGAGACCTGACCTCTCTGTTTACATAGAGCAGGGTGTGCACGTGTTTAGTTTTCGCTTTTAATATTCGTCCAATTTTGTGATTAACGAAGTGATTTATTTTAATATTTCTGTAATTGTTTTATTTGACTAAGTTTTTATAAGGTAAGATGATTTAAATATAAGTCATTAAATATTTAAAGCTATATTTTTATGTTAGGTGAAGAACAAAATGCTGAGTACTAGGTGTGCTGTGTATGGTTGCAATAATAACCTTCTTTTTTCAAATTGGAAGCAAC
>NW_019384353.1:131544-148733 GCF_000671375.1 Centruroides sculpturatus | reverse complement strand
ACTTTCAAGCAACAAACATATTATTTGTACTGTACAGTACAATTTCAAAACTATTTTGTGTAATAATTCGACTCTGACTTAACGGCTATTTCGATATTATTGATGACAAAAGTTTAAAATCGTCGATTTCTTACCTGTCCATTATTTTTGTTTGACGGAGTCGAATCGTTTGGACCACGTGGCGCGAATAGTTTTGTCAAGCTCCTCGCGAGAATGTGCGGATGACCCGAACGTGCGAAAGAGAACCACCGAGTCCAGACATTTGCGCGTGCAACTATCCGTACGTTGTTGACGTCGACCGACGTACACCGCGTGTATTGTACGTTGCAATTGGGTAAATCAAATTAACGAGAGATGGCACTAGTGAGACTTTATTAAACTAATTTTTTCGCATTTTTTCCTTAAGGCGTGAAATATTATTTTGTACCATAAATGGTACTGAAATATTATAATGTACTCAAAATGTACTAAAAATCTAAGTGCACTTTCGATGTACTCGAAAAAGCAAAATGTACTAGGAATGGCAACGCTGATTTTCGCCCGATCCGAAGAGTTTATCATTTAAAGTAGACCCCTCTATAAAACGGGTTCATAAAATACGGATTCGTATATAACGGCGAAACAATTGCCATCGTATTCGTATAAACATACTAAAAGAGACTCGTATGATACGGTAAAACGTCATCGCCGACTCGTGTCGCGACAGGATTGCGCAAAGCGTAGAGTTTAAACGAGCGGCGGAACTACTAAAACCATTTATTATTTAACGGACAAAAAAAAAATCATATTTATATTAATGATGTGTCCAAAGTTCAGCGAATTTTTCGCAGAAAAATAACTTATCGAGAAACACGCGCCCGCCGTCCGATGCGCAGCTCCGCGACGAAAACGAGCGTAAGCAATGGCGTCGTCGAACGGTGCGCGCTCGGTAAGTAATCCTACATTCTTTTGTTTATAGCATAGTTTATACGAATTATTCCCAAAAAATTATACATATTTTGGAAATGTTGAGTCGAATTAGTCTAGAATCGATTAATTTTATGGGAAAAAACCTTTCGAACAGCCGTAGTCCCTAAACTTCACACGTGTCTGGCTGTGATTGGCAAGGACTCGTACAAAATTGATTAATAAAGAACGGAACGTATCTACTGTGTTATAGCGGGGTCGACTGTACACGATTTTCGTGACTAATTTGCAGAACTGATAAATAATAAATGAAATAGTCAAAATGCTCTGAAAAATATTAAACATCTTTAAGGTATCGATCATTCGTGAAGCGACGAAGGTTTTAACGGGAGTTGAGTTTTGTTTTGTTGGTCGTACGTAGAGGGGCGGGGTTACGGAAACTTCGACCACCGAAACAAGAAGGAGAGGGGGAGTAAAACTTTCGAGAAATATGCGGACGTAACTTACGGACAGCCACACGAATATTTTCTAATGCAATAAATCAACGACAAACGTAATTTATTAACCTTTAAAACGAACGAGTTGGTTTACCGTACATTTGTCTTACAGAAACACCGCCAAGAGCCTGATTATCCGATGCGGTGGGTCGGGCATTTGAGCTTCGTCTCGCTGCCGCACATTCCGCTCATCCTAGATATCATCTTACGTTAGCCAAAGGCGTTCGCTTTAATGGTCTTTGCGGCACTACCGGCCGTCTCTGTAGACGCCGAGGAAAATCAAACTTTGTAGAAACACGTTTCGTGAAAAAAGGTGTATCTGTTCTGTGTGTAGAAACAGTCGGGTTCAAAGTGCCAACTGCGAAAAACAACGCTATTGTTCGGTTTCCATCTGTCATGGCGCGGCGTATTGTCGTCAACCACCGACAGAAGCATCGATCGTTTTCGGAAAACCTGTCAACGAAACATCCCTCGTGCGGTCGTTTTACATACAAAAAAAATACCGTATTCCTGTTTTGTACGTAAGACGATATAGAATCGGAACAACTAGGCCTATATCTAACTTACCGGATCCTGTTTTATACCTTGCCTTACATTTAATTGTAGGGTAACTCGGTGGCATTCCTGTCACGCTTCTGTGACAATTCCTGCACACTCGAGTCTAAATAAATAGCAATTACTGTATTTTAGAAATGGCTACTATAAGTCAGCAATCTGTCCACAACGTACGCACTTTCTGCCTTAGGGCTATTTCACACTATGACCGACTGGCCCGACTCCGAGTCGTGTTGCTATGGCAACAGCAGTCTGCCGACCAGACTTCCACCGATTGGAACGACCAGAATCGTTCCAATCGGACAGATTTGAAAGGTTAAATATTTGTAGTCGGTGAGCTACGGCCAACGACAGCTTCGAAGCTATAACCAATCAGAGTTTAGATTTATCCAATCTACGTCGAAGTTAGAAAATGGCGGAAAGTATAGATTTCTCGGAAGATTTAATAAACCAAGTCAGAACATATCCGTGGCGTTATGATATTCGGCGAGCCGATTATAAAGGCAACATAAAAAAATAATTCTTGGACGGAGATTTCCAAGAAAAACTAAACGTTGAAGGTACGCGATTGACTAATCTAATAATAACGCGATATATCTAAATGCACGATCGCTTTCCGTGACGGCCATGTTTTCTGTTTAATCTAAAAAACTTACCACGATTGGCTAGTGTATTGATCTATAACACGCGTTCCGATTGGTCCTTACGAGTCGGCCACCGACATATAATCGTACTTAGTGTGAATGCTTTTACTACTAGTCGGTCCGATTATAAAATCGGTCGGGTCGGACCAGTCGGTCATAGTGTGAAACAGCCCTTAGCTGTCGTGGCGGCGCCTACTTTCTTTGGCTTCACATTTACACAGATTGTTTTGTTTTGGGAAATGTTTTACTTTTTGTGCTATAATATTATCTGAGCCCGATTATAAATATTTAATAAATGTTGTTGCTGCGTGTATACCGGTAATCTGCCGAAGAGATGCTTCCCGAGAGAAGCTTCGATGGAAAACTGCTCTTTTTAGGTGTTACAAACGTGAAGAAAACCCGGAAAACTCCGCTTGGCGAATCTATCGGTGAGGGTCGAACCCGCGACCAACTACGCTACTAGTATTCAGTGGTTTATTCGCTCGGCAATTGGTTTTATTCGCAATAAATTCGAGTTTATTGTTTAACTAGCGGATGAGCCCGGCGTTGCTCGGGCAAAAAGTAACGATGGCGAAGATTAAGATAATTACATATAGCCAATTTTACCCGTTTTCACAAAATGCAAGAATTAGGTCTCCCGTTTTCAGACTAATTAGAGAATTTTTACATGGGTCTAAAAATATGTTCGATTTTCCGCAAAAACGCAAAAAACCGCATCTGCGCCTGTAATGGAAGTGTTAAAAATGAAAGTGTTAACACTTTCATTTTTAACACTTCCATTGTTAACACTTCCATTGTTAAGGAATACACTTCTTTCATCATCCGTGGTACCCTACTAAATGTGGTAGCCTACTAAAACGCAAAAAACCGCATCTAAAATAGTACAATAGAAGCCGAGTTCTTCGGGGTAAGCCTTAATCCTCTTCCTTTCTCCCGTGGGGAGTTTCTAAAAATCCCTTCTTAGTGCACGTTCTCGTGACACCCTAACCGTGTACCAAATTTCAACTCCTAACCGTTTAACAACCCGGAACATTCTGGAATGCTCTCGAATGTTCTGGACTGTTCTAGAAATTTCTAGAGGGCGAAACTTCAAGCCCTTATATCTTCGACAGCGCGCCCTTCGGGTAAAAACGGGAACCTTCTTCACAAATGGAGATAGAGGGCTACTGCATCGTATAACTCCCTCGATCGTACCGGGGCTCGTTTTTCGGTTTTAGCGGCACGCGCACTGTACACTTACCTTTATAATATATATTGATGATTATTATCAACCTATCTCGATTATATACAGTCGACCCCCCTATAAGACGGTAGATACGTTCCGTCGTTTATGAATCGATTTCTTACGAGTCCTTGCCAATCACAGCCGGACACGTATGCACTTTACGGACTATGGCTGTTCGAAAAGTTTTCTTCCATAAAATTAATCGATTCTAGACTAATCCGACTCAACATTTCCAAAATACGTATATTTTTTGGAAATAATCCGAATAAACTACGCTATAAACAAAAGAATGTAGGATTACTTACCGAGTGTGCACCGTTCGACATCGCCGTTGCTCAAGCTTGTTTTCGTCGCGGAACAGCGCAGCAAACCGCGGCCGCGATTTCTGATGTTATTTTTCTGCAAAAACCTCGTCGAACTTTGGAGACATCATTAATATAAATAATTTTTATGGCCGTTGAATAAGGAATGTTTCTTTCACACAAAATGTATAAAATTACAGTACTGTATTAGACTTACGGTACCTAATTTACATACTGTACAGACGATAGTTCGGAAGCACAGTACAGAACGGAAGAACTGTACAGACGATAGGCGGAAAATATATATATAATTATAATAAAGTTACAATAAATTAAGTTAATATATAATTATATGTACAGTACCTAATTTATATATAATACTGTACAGACGATAGTAGTCTCTAGCGTGGCGCTTGACGGCGGAAAATAGTTAGGCTGCCCGATGACGTTTTACGTAATTATAGAAGTTTTTTTTACCTTTTTTTACTGATACCGTGGCAATTTTTTCGCCGTCTTATAGGAATCGTAATTATAGGAACCCGTCTTATAGGGGGTCTACTATATATAGATTAAAAAAGAACTTATCATTATGGTATGTTATATAATAATACATAAGAATTTTTTTCGGGAATAACTCGAAATTTACTATATAATGATTATTTGTTATTAATGTAAAAAATTATTGTAAAAAGTTTATAATTATTGTAATTATTGTAAAATTATTTTGGTGAGCGACATTAACTTTTCTTTAAGATGTTACTATCTTAAAGAAAAGTTAATGTCGCTCACCAAAATAACCTAACTTAGCTATTTGGGAACAAGTAACGGAAATCGTCGACTTATATCTTAAAAACACACACTTTTATGTAAATTAGACGGGAAGGACAATCGGTTCAAAATTTATTTTTAATTCATCGTCCGCTAAGCGATTATCTTCGCTTAACGCTTTAATATTAACTCTACCGTATATTTATTACAAGCCGAGACTAAAATTATTTAACTTTATTTTGTCGGTATTAACAAAAGGATTTGCGGCAGTGTCGTAATCGTTTATCGATAACTACTAATCAAATGTTATCGCTTACCCGACAAACTCTTCTATCGATATTCGCTTCGTCCGTATCGAAATTTTTCTGCTCGATTCTCCAGAGCCACGCAAATTACCTTCGCGGCCAAAGCTCCTCGGTTCGGAGTCCTTAATGATAAATTATGCCGGGAATTTTAAACACTGACGTACCTTTGTCGGCGAGTGAACTAGCGTTACACTCGAGTACTCGACCACTCGCCGTAGTGGCATTCGTCACGAATAAACGATACGAGAACTCCGGCTAAGGCGCGCGTAAACACAAATAAAACGTAAACAAATCGCAAAGATGGCGCCGGACAATTGCGCGTGCTCGTGACGTGGACTTAAACCTCTCTATACGGTGTAACAAAATTTTTCTCCGTACGCCGAGAAACACGGAACTGAAACGCTATTCGTTAAAGCAAAAAAACGGTTTAAACGCATTTTAAAGTTTTTTTGTTAATTACAAATCGTTACGTAAGTGTCCGGGCAGTCGACCGAAACTACGTGGAATGGGACACAAAGTTAAATTTGTTTGTCGCGCCATCTATTACGAGATATTATTTAAAAAACTTTTTATATTATTAATTATTATAAAATGGCTAAAAGATTAATTTTGAGAGTAGAGACGAGTTTTATAAATAATTACAAATGCTAATAACCAGAAAAATCTTCATTAATTTCGACTGGCTGGAAATACCACACGCGATCCCCTCTATCTCCCCATCTTTTTGTTCTTTAACCACCAAAATTTAACGGTATCGATTCCTTCCATACCCAAATCTCTCTGCAAAATTTCAGGAATTTTCGACAAAAGGCACACGAGTTATTCGACTTGGAAGAAGACGAACAAAAGCCTGCCCCTACCCCTTATACTAACATCCATACGTACAGAAACCCCCGACATTTTTGCATTTCTCTACGTTCCGAGGTTCCCCGAGTCCGGCCCACCGGTGGCCCAGCGGTCTTCGTACCCCGAACGCTGGGAGTTCGGTCGCGGGTTTGCGCCCGGCTCGGACGGGCCGGACACGAGGAGTTTTCCGGGTTTTCTCCACGTCAGTAAGGCCTAAATAGGGGCAAGTTTCCCTTTAAAAGACCTCCCGGAAGGCATCTCCCCTAGGCAGATCGCCCGAGTGTCGCCTTGCCGTAAACAACAATAATCCCCGAGTCCAAAAATGTAAAAAAAATTTTGGGGGTCATCTTTTGTCCGATCGCTATACTTTCCTTATGTTATATATACTTATACCAGTCGGGAAAAGTAGAAACGAAAAGATTATTCTTAATTTTATATTCTATATATATATTATTGTAACAGTAATATATATACTGATATATACATATATATATACACATTAAAAAAAGTCGGGTTTTTAAAACATATGTTTTTTTTATTTTTGTAAGTCAGATAATTATATACTGTCCGATATATCATTAGTACAGACGTATCGATTATTTTGGGAGTTCCAGACAATCGTTTTCGTATAGAACACTTTCCATCGAGAACTAATGCATCTCATTTAATCAGTCCCGAAAATAATTTTCGGTCACTGCAATCGATAGAGCTATCTTAAAAGAAAGGATAATACAAATCACAATGCTTTTATCTTTATATAAATCCACGTCTGTACTATAAAAGCCCTTTTTGTAGTTTTTACTCTTTCCGTCCCTTAGGGAATCCAAGAGCCTTTTACTATGCCCATTGAGTTGGCGATGGGACGAGTGGATCTTAACGCATCCGGGACAGAAAAAATTTTCTAGACCATTCGGCTTATATTAATGCCTTTGTAGCGGAGGTTTCGAAGGCTTAATCCTAACTACTCTTAAGCATTAGGTATTGCGGGGCTCCGGAAAAGCTTATTAGCATGACTCCAAAATAATTATAATACCGGCAATGCGGCGATCCGTATTTGACGGTGTCTTTTATCTCGTCGTACTCGGTACCGGCGTCGATAAAAGGACAAAGAATCAATACAAACTTAATTAAAATATTTTCCATATCGATACATTCCCGAAACATCAAAAATTCTTAGAAATCTGTAAGTGTCTTAAGCGCGGGGCGTGGGTCCGAGGCCCGAAAACCGACGTTTGTTCGGGGGTCCCGTTCTTGGCTCGGTTTTGTGTCGAGAGGTAGACGTTGCTAGACGAATGTGAGGTTACACGAATTACACGAATGTACACGTGGGTTACACGAATGGACAATCGAACATAAACCCGGTGTCGGTCTCTGTGGGCTTAAGATTAGTTCTGTAAGCAGCGAGTACGTTGCGCTGGCAATATGCTAAAAGTATTGGCTTTTTTGTAAATGAATCGAAGATTATTAGAAGTTAATCGATCCCTAGAGAGTAAACGAAGATTGGATATCGAGTAGCAATTTATATTAAGCAACGAGATTCATTAATTATTCTTATCGTTACTGGTTTCGATGAATATTATAGGAAAATGCAAGAGTTCCAGATGCTTTTCAGAGCAGAAAAAAACTATTATGGATATTTTCGTGACAATTATAAAATCTTAATAAGAGATACGATGTCTAGAAACATTTCTCTTTATATATCGCTGCCATATAAAGAGATATGATCAATACGGAATCCAAATCTATGGAATATGGAACTTCATAATATACTGATGTTTACTTCATCTACAAATAACTTAGCGTAAAAAGCTTTTTTAATGGGTTGTAATGTTTTTACCGTAATGTTAAAGAAAAATAAATATCGAGATATTTAGATATAAATTTGTTGTAGCCCTAAGCTATAACATATAAGGTTCCCTTTTCCCTCCCCAAATAGTAATAGAGAATACATATCAGTTTTTGTTTGGATGGAATGCAGCCCTAAGTTTTGGCTCAGGGTCATATTTGCATTCGAGAGGAAACGTAAGCATTTTTAATAGCCGAAACAGCGACGAATGATGCGATTTTTGTACCGAATTTTATATAACAGAGTTCGTTTAATATCAAAATCGATTTTTTTACGTAACAGTCACCACCAAGTAACACAAAATCGTTATCGAGAGATTTTATTTTCTATATTTTAAGCGATTTTTCATGTTTTTTTCCTACTTTTTATTGCTTAATTTGATTTTTATTTATTTGTTAAATTAAATATTAAAGTTTTCTTTGATATTTACCCGTTTGCACCAATGTCGATTACTATTTTTCTCGTATTACGTTTCCTCGAGTCATATAAATCATATAATATATAAATCGATAAAATTGCGACAACTGATAACATTTGAAAGAAAAAAACGGCCATTTTAAAGTAATTTCGAGAATTTTTCATTATTTTGGGCCACTTAAAAAACACGATACAAACAAGAATTATCTACGATTTACGCTCCTTTATTCATTTTTGAACCCTTCGTCGCTGGCCAACCGAATTTTCAGTAACAAAGAACAAAAGCGGAGTGCGATTGCTCTTGGACAAAACCGCTTTAATCGAATTCATGTAAAGTTTTACTTTGTTTTTATTTAGGAAAAATGAAAAAAGAAAATATTTGTTAGGTCACAAGTAAGCGAAGAAGAAGCCAACACCAATACACTTTTTGAACGATTGATTTTCTTTTTATGGCAAATCAATAACGTGTTAATGACACTAATCGTCTGGTCTACAACGGATCACAAATATATACAAATCATACTCGTTTCGAATATTAACAAAAGAATATCCGTAAATTTTTAGGAACAAAACTATATCCAACTTGGTCATTCGAACCTACTTGAACGTAGGTAGATTCTGTTCCCGTAAACAATGAGAAAACATAGCCACGAAGATGAGAAAGTCATGGTGAAACACACACATTCTATAAAATCTAACTTCATTTATATAACTTAGAATATTTACCACAACCTTTCCGCGCGAAAAAATTAATTATTATTAATATTATTATTATTTTGCTTTAATTTTTCGGCTTTTTTGATTTCCAGCTCCACACAATTTTCGTTTGGAAATGAATTATGAAAATATTAATTTTCATATCGCTTACAAAATAGTCGTTACTCCCGAAGATGAAATTTTTCTGTTTTACGATTCTGTATAAATATATATATTTATATTTATATTGTAGATGTTGCCTTGTTTTTGTTAATTATATCAATATTTTAGAATATAGATTTTTGCGCGTATGGAAAATTTTAATATTCCAATTGATACCAACTTCTTTTCTCCACGCGCATTCTTTGCCTTACTTTCACGCGTTAAACACATTACTATTTACAAATACAAACAGCAAGCGAAGAAAGGCACAAGCAACATATTTTTTTCTTCTAAAATTTGGGTCTTTTAAAAACTGCTTTTACTATAACGGACTAAGTAGAGACGTACTCCTAGAAGACGGGTTAGCTGCATTTTTTCGATACGCCCGCTTATGTACATCAGCACCAATTTCAATATGTACAAAACGTTCATTTATCCGATTCTTCCAACACGTTATTCATTCGAACGAATAATTTGCCTTTAGTCCACGGATTTGATAATTTAAGTGGTTGAAAATCGTCGCCCAGACATTTTTCTCTACTGCCCACCACGGCTACTAGACAAAAGTTCTGGATTTGATTACTACCGTAAATTGGTCCTCCTCTACCTTTAAGTATGACTGCCATGTTGAGTTGTTTTACAACTAAGTCTACAACTTCTCTGGCAGTTGTTTGAGGGGTGACGTGGAGTTTTACGCTGGTTCCACTAGGAAGTCCGGTTTCGTACGCGGCGTACACCCTTAAAATTCCGGACGAAGCATCACCGGGATTCGAACCCGAAGAATTCGACGAAGACGGTCGCTTAACCACTTCGGATACCTCGCAATCGTCGGGTGATTTTCCGATATCTCCCACACTGCACGCACTATCTTTAGAATATACACTCCCGTTTTCGGATGTATCGTCTTCGATGGGTAAATCGGACAAGAGCGATTTGTTGCTTCCGGTCAGACTGCTGTGAACACTGTTGGAGGACATTCCAATTTCGGTTTGATCTCTATCTTTGGCACATTCGTTCAACTGCGGACAAGGAATTTTGATCCCGTTTTCCTCGACGTCGAAGCAGTCGCTCAATTCTTTGATACCCAAACCTTTTTCGTTAACCGACACGGTAGACTCGCTGATGTCCTCGTCTTCCTCTCTATGAACGGACACCTGAAGCTTAGAAGTCGATGCGCAACGTCGAATTTCCAGATGGTTGTCTCCTTCTCTGTTCGAATCGAGAAGAGTGTAGCTGGATGACGTGGTGATTCTTAAATAATTCTTGTCCGATCCGTTTCTACAGTCTTCTCTTTGCTGATAACACATCTGTACGGGTGATTGATGCGGAGAAGGAGCGGGAGACGGCGATCCCGTTTTCGATACTAAAACTCCACTAAGTGGAATTCCACCATTTACCTGCTTATCTCTAGCGAAAGTGAGTACATCCATTATCCATCTCATCCCTCTCCAAATATTATCGACTTGCCCTTGAAATTCTTGAAGTTGATTAAGACGACATTTGGCAGACGCTACTTCTGCCGAAGAAAATGCCTAAAATACGTACAAAATATGTAATTAAAATCAATTTTTAAACTTTATATAATTCTCACGCCTTATTTTCTGTACGTTACCTCGCGGTGTGCCTGTTGAGCCACCATGTTAGCCATTTCCAAAATGGAAGATAAGCGCGAATATCGACAGATAAAATTCTTCTGGTAGGTTGTCATATGAACTGTTTAAAGAAAGAATCTTTTAGGGCAAATCTTTTGTTGTTAAGTTTTAAGACTTATCAAACTTACTCATTTCAAATATTTGGACGGGGAGAGGAATGCAATCTGTTCTGGATGTCAGTTCGTCAGTTTGACCAGCAACTGAACAAACACTTTCGACGGGAGGTAAGATCAAAATAAAAGAAACATCGGCACTTAATTCGATGACTTCCATATCGTAAATCCTAAATAAAAACACAGTTAAAATGATTTTATATCAAATTTATTAATATATTTCCCAAAGTTACCTGTGGGTATCCATTTGCGAAGGTGGGATGTCCAATTGTTGGAACAAGCTTCGAGCAGCTGACGATAAAGATCTTTGAAATTTTAATTGGACTTCGGAGGGACTTTCAGATTTATCACCAGATTTAAGAATGGATAACCATTTCCACTCCTCCCTATATTAACGAGTTTTTTATTTTCGAGTTTTTTCGTAATTTTACACTAATTTTAAGATTAAAAGTCGATTACTTACAAAGAAACGTGTGGGTTTTCACGTATTCTACAATGAGGCAAGACGTTAGGCGCTTTCTGAGGTACCAAAACTCTAATTAGATCGACGGAACTTTTCAGTTTGATATAACCAAAATATAAACCACGACTTAAACAAGCTCCACTCGCTTGATTATAATTGATCATTTCCTTAAAAGTAAGATTAAGAAATGAAACAAATTTTCAACGGTTAGGAGTCGAATTTGAATAATTTGGCGTTTGGACTCACTTGCAAAGAGGACAGAAGAATCTCGCTAGCATTTGGTGGTTCGTTAGCTTCGTTGCTGCTGCTACTTAATTTTCTTTGAATTTTTGATAAAGGTAACCATCTAACCGATAAAGGAACCATACTTTTAATATCGGCTATATGTTTAACGGTACATATAACTATAGTTCCTTCCGTATCTTTAAAGGGCTTGTAGAATAATTGACCTAAATCTTGTATCCCTAGAGCGGCCTTTCGATAAAATTAAGAATAAATTTCTTCATCTAAAACTATTAAAGTACACGAAATTTGCAAAGTACCTGCATCTGTTCGACAGCCTGTAATAGTCTACTACGTAAATGAACGTTAGAAGAACTAGGACTCTTCTCCATATCCTGCCTCAACGCTTTAACGTCTTCCCACGTGCAAGCCACCTTAAATTCAATTAAATTTTATTAAAAAGATAATAGATTTAAAAATAATTTAATTGTAAAAATCATAATTACTTTCATTAACCAATGGAAATCCGTATGTAGAGAGGAAGGATAGGTTTCGTCCACTTCTAAAATGGGTAAGGTTTCCTCGGGAGTAACGAGAATCTTGTCTTCGTTATACAAGAGACTGGCTAGAAAAACACCTCTGAAAAGTAATACAAAGAATTTATATATAGAAACAAATTAACACTTTTCCAGCGCTTGTTTGATAAGTTATTTTTACAATTTCAAGCCATAGAAATGTGTAAAATGACGATTATTATTGCAAATCAAAACCGGTTAATGGTACGATTTCCTGGCATTTTGTCTTTTCTTATTTCGAAGTTTGCTGTTTTAAAGAATAGACCAGCTTCGAACTCGAGATTAATTTTCAAAGTCAAACGAACACCGGAATAAGGATATATTTTTCATAATTAAAGAGAAACTTAAGAAGAATTCTTTTTGGGATTAGATTACGACCACGAGTCTATTGGTTGCGTAGAAAAATTTACTAGTAATAACTGTTATATTTGTCATAAAATTTAAAAATATACGCGCTCGTACTAGTCTAATTACATTACTTTTATTACGAAAATTATAAACCACTATTCACCAACCTAACTTATATAGAACCGCATCGATTGACGTTAAAATTATTTGAAAAATGAGGAAATACGCCATCTAACAAATGAAATAAATTATAAATACAGTAAATATATATATTTCATTCTTTAATCTGAAACGATGACACTTTTCTAAGATACCGGCTTATCCAGGACATTAAGTTACCGAATTATACGAGGAAGCAAGCTTTAAATACTTTAAATAAATTACTTTTTAAAAGTTAATGAAATTTTTAAAAACCTTTTCATGCTTTTCTGAAATTTCGGTGCCGGAGTAAATAAATTTTTGATGCTTTTTCTAACTTGTCGTCTTTGTTGTTGCGGCGTGTCAGCCAAATCGGCCAGCGCTACGAAAATTTTATGTAAAAATTTATTACAGAAAACAACTTTTACGAAAAATAATCGCTTAAAAAAATATAATTTACCTTTTACTTCCGGAGAATAAGTCGGGCCGGAATTAACAATTTGATTAAACAGATCGTCTAATTTTCCCATTTTACCTTCGACTCTGGGCGATTCTCCTTCGATGTCCCTCCAACCTGAGGAAGAATCCCAAACTACAATCGATAAAACTTGTAAAAACAACTATCTAAGAATGGAAATGACGTTTTTATCTTAGCTTCTCTTTAGCTGTTGACTGAGAATAGGTGGAAATAACTACACTAAACTTAATTAATGGCAGATGATTAACTATGGATAAGGATTAACGAAACGCGTAACTAAGGATGCAAACCGGTACCATCCTTAGATGAGCGTCACTCGACCGAGGTTAAGAATATCGTCTTATCCTTGGCCGAGCGACTAAGTATTCAGTTATCCCGATCTTTCTCCTTAATAAAATACCAATATTGACCACGTTTGACCGTCCTTATCCTTAGTAAAATATAAACTAAAGAAATTTCCGAAGTAAGGAGAGAAACGTTGATAATGCGGACGGACGAACAACACTTACAGGAAGGAGTAGCGGAAACGGGAGAAGAATTCTGGTGATTGCTGTATCCTTTACTGTTTCCGGCGGCGACTCTGACAAAATACGGAGTTCCTTGAATCAGATCGGTAATTATAACTTCGAGCCTGTGAACGTCGTTAACCTCTTGATAACCGGCTAAGCTCTTGAAATCTTCCTGTAAACTCCATTCGACTAAACGTAATAAAAAATTATTTTGAAAAAATTCCTCGTATTTTCAGTTAATTTACGCGCAAAATAAACTTACCTTTATACTTTGTAACGATACATTCCGCGTTATGAGCGGTGTCGGGTTCGACGAATCTCACTCTTAAGGAATTTGTTCCCACCACTTCCAAGACTACGAACGTCGGACAATCTGGAGGTCCTGAAAATAATTCAAAATCCCGTTTTAAAGGATCTACACCGGTAAAGAACGCCAATTAAGGATCCGTCTCGTATATTAACCTAAAGGATTTAACCGAGTTTCTTCCGAATCCTCAGATATTGTAATTGTAGGAATTTCGGTGGACATTTAAGATAATTAAACGACATGAAAATTTTCTTAAAAAATTCGATACATTTTTTTGGAATACGGGAGTGATCTTATATCGCCGTTTTCTCTTACAGCGCGTGTGTTAAGAGTAAGCTATCGACTAGAAAGCGCACCGATTTCTTACAGTTGTATGTTCAGTTCCCTTTAACTAAATATAGATATTGGCAGGTTCAAGGCTATACGCTTAACTCAAAATATGCAAATAGAGGTACAATATTGACTTACGGAGACGTTCAAAACCCGTCTTCATTCTCCTTAGTAGCTGCAGTCTTCGTTGCCATAGAGACAATTGGCGCTCTTTTTCCTTAAGAAGGGGGGGAATTACATTATAATATTACACATAAATCAAATATTTTGTGGAAGAAATTGCAAGAAAATTGTAACGAAAAACCTAATTTCTTCCCCGGTTTAAATTAAAAACTCACTTTCAAAAGAGCATTGGATAAGGAACCATTGGTAGCCGCACTCAATACGCAAGTAGTCAAATCCTCTACGCATCGTCCCGCTTCCTTTACTAGACCATTGAGTTGATGCGATCGACTGTCCTTTGTGGCATCTAAAAAACAAGTTTTTAAATCATTCTTTTCAAAAAACTCTTCGTCTAAAAACTGATAACGACAATTAATGACGAAAGATAAGGGAAATGACACGCAAAACATTCGTTTGGCCTACGAAATATTGGAAAAATAAGCGCCTTTTCCAACTGTTTAAATCATTTTCTTTCTTAGAATCCAACGAACTTGGCTTTATTTCATTCTAAAAATTGATGAAAGCGCCGGTATATAAGAACGGCGAAGAGGGAATTTGTTATCATTTTTTATCTAAAATGCACGGACAAAGGCTAGTTAATGTAATAAACAGAGTGGAACACGGTGGCGTACGAGAAAATTATTGTAGCGAAACTATTTTCAGTTTATTGAACAGACCGACTCGAATGTTAAATGTAATGAATGAACCGTAACTTTGGTTCCTAAATTTACTGTAAAGATTATTTAGAGAAAGAAAAATATGACGAGTTAGCGCTCGGAATATTGTAAACGTTATTAAAAATTTAAGCTACTCACATTGTAAACTCTCCCTTCCGCCGTACCATTGTAATAACTTAATCATGGGCACGTTGTTGGTCATCACAGCTATATCTAAAGGGCTGAATCCGTCTCCATTTACGCTGAAAATAATGAAGAAACTTTTATCAATTAATCTTCATTTACTCAATATTCATCGATATACTTAATAATTTTAGCGTAAACTCGAATAAAAATGGGTTCCGCGAGAGCGCTTAAATTAGCAACCCGCAAGAAAATCTTTGAAAAATTGGATATAACAGGTTTATTTACCATAGCATTTACCGTAGATACTCGAATATAGAAAAATATCGATTAATTATGGCCAAGGATATGGTAATAAATTACTGATTTTTTCCATGTAATTCTGTATAAATGTTAAACACTTATCTATCGATCTGTATGAGAATACGGCATGGACCCGTTTTTTGTTTAAACAAATATTGATCATCCGGAGGGAAAAAAATCAAAAGTTTTTGACGTCGTTAAGTAAATATGTGCCGATTTAACTAGCCATTGGCAAAACAACACATTGGCGGATATACACGTAAAGGCAGACAAAGGTATACTGATTCGGGTTGTTTGTCGTCTATAACAGTGTTTCTTAACAGTCCGTAAGAAGTTTGCCGGGGGCCGCCAAATTATGCAAAATTTCCTTCAGAATATAATAAAAAGAAAATTGATGTATAACCGAATATCGTATCGAAAAGTGAAATAAGAAAGATAAAGTTTTCGTATTTAGTTTTTTTTTATNGAAATGTATAAAATTACAGTACTGTATTAGACTTACGGTACCTAATTTACATACTGTACAGACGATAGTTCGGAAGCACAGTACAGAACGGAAGAACTGTACAGAAGATAGGCGGAAAATATATATATAATTATAATAAAGTTACAATAAATTAAGTTAATATATAATTATATGTACAGTACCTAATTTATATATAATACTGTACAGATGATAGTAGTCTCTAGCGTGGCGCTTGACGGCGGAAAATAGTTAGGCTGCCCGATGACGTTTTACGTAATTATAGAAGTTTTTTTTACCTTTTTTTACTGATACCGTGGCAATTTTTTCGCCGTCTTATAGGAATCGTAATTATAGGAACCCGTCTTATAGGGGGTCTACTATATATAGATTAAAAAAGAACTTATCATTATGGTATGTTATATACAGTCGACCCCCCTATAAGACGGTAGATACGTTCCGTCGTTTATGAATCGATTTCTTACGAGTCCTTGCCAATCACAGCCAGACACGTATGCACTTTACGGACTATGGCTGTTCGAAAAGTTTTCTTCCATAAAATTAATCGATTCTAGACTAATCCGACTCAACATTTCCAAAATACGTATATTTTTTGGAAATAATCCGAATAAACTACGCTATAAACAAAAGAATGTAGGATTACTTACCGAGTGTGCACCGTTCGACATCGCCGTTGCTCAAGCTTGTTTTCGTCGCGGAACAGCGCAGCAAACCGCGGCCGCGATTTCTGATGTTATTTTTCTGCAAAAACCTCGTCGAACTTTGGAGACATCATTAATATAAATAATTTTTATGGCCGTTGAATAAGGAATGTTTCTTTCACACAAAATGTATAAAATTACAGTACTGTATTAGACTTACGGTACCTAATTTACATACTGTACAGACGATAGTTCGGAAGCACAGTACAGAACGGAAGAACTGTACAGAAGATAGGCGGAAAATATATATATAATTATAATAAAGTTACAATAAATTAAGTTAATATATAATTATATGTACAGTACCTAATTTATATATAATACTGTACAGACGATAGCAAACTCAATTTAGCTGCTCTGTAGCGTGGTGCAGGGCGGAGGAAAGTAGTTTGGCTGCTCATCCACTATTGGTCCAGATTCTATCAATCTTGTCAC
>NW_019384353.1:120254-128369 GCF_000671375.1 Centruroides sculpturatus | reverse complement strand
CCGGGGGCCGCCAAATTATGCAAAATTTCCTTCAGAATATAATAAAAAGAAAATTGATGTATAACCGAATATCGTATCGAAAAGTGAAATAAGAAAGATAAAGTTTTCGTATTTAGTTTTTTTTTATTTATTTCTTATTTCTTCCTACATACAACTTTGTTAGTACAGAAGAAATAAATGCGAATACGCTACTTACATCGCGGTATTTACTTCTTTTATTCCAAAGTCATTCTAAGAAACTATTAATGCTTGGAATTTTAAAAATAAAGCGATAATAAAAAAATCAATTTATTATAGATAATTTAAAAAATATAAATTATTATTTTAAAAAATGGGGGTGACAAAAAATTACGAAATATTTGGTGGGCCGCGAGTATAAAAAGGTTAAGAACCACTGGTCTATAAGACCGTATTAATTCGTGAGCGTACCCGGCAATAAATGGGGAGCCTCGCTTTCTTAAAGGCCTCGTCACGCCGTTCATTAATATTTTTCTTCTATATCTTTACCTACGCGGCGCGTTCAATATAAATTGGGTCGGGAACCTCAAAAAATGCCTAACGTGGTTGCCTTTGCGCGTACCATATCTCGTACGCCCGCGTGTATCTATCCGCGAATACCTATTTATGTGTTTTTATATATACATCACTTATAAATTTAGATAGAACATAAATAAATGTAGAAACATACACATAAAACAGACATAACAGAAAGATACAGAGTAGACACACAAATAGGAGAGGCATTGGCAGATAGATACCGACAAGCACAGGCGGAGACACAAAGGTACAAACACAAAACAGCACGCACGCACCAGATATTCTAATAAATCGTACGAATGTATAAAGAATAAATCGCAACCTACATCCATACATATATTACGCAGTCTCCCGGTTTTCAATACGGCTCAACAGAAAATTAACAACGCTATAATTAATTTTCTAAAATTAAACATAATCATTTCGATCAATCAAACGACATTTTAAATACAGAAATAGTCGAATGTATAACGGGTCGTATAAACTAGTATAAGTAATCGTACCCACTTCATTATAATTAGCACTCACTTGTACGAATATCTTTTTAAAAACTTCATGGCCGGGTATTAATCGTTAGCATTTTTCACACTTTAACACGGGCAGAAGAAGCAAAATATAAGGAAAATCGACCTGGCATCGGCAACAAAGCATTTATGACATTTGTACGGTTGACTAACAACGTCTGCCATGTACTGTACTTCCGGTGTACGAAACTGTGACGTAGCGGCTAACCCGGCGGAACACTGGGCTTATCGACAACCGGAAGGAATAGGGAAAAAAAGCAGTTTATTTTAAAAAAATGGGGATATTTTATCTAAGCTTAAAATCGCGATGGTAACGGAATGCTCGGCATCGACTACGCAAGAATTATAATTACGTTTAAACTTAATCAGAAACATTTTTTTCTGAAGTTCGGCCGGTTGCCAGGAGGTCCATTCACGAATATAACTTAAAAACAAATCGTTTTTCGTGTTTATAAATATTATCAATTGCCTAAAGGTCACGTTATCGATCGTTTAGGGAAATCCAAAATTCGAAGTAACATTATAGGCCGTATCGTAGTCAAAATCAATGATTGTTGATACGTCAATCCGGTAGCTTTTATTGCCTGTATTTAATTTGTATCTTTTTTTAAAGGAGGAAATAAAAGTATCGATCGACGTACATAAACAAAAGAAAAATCAATATTTACATTTCATAATTTGTTTAAAATTCCAGGATTTAGGTCATTCATTACGAGCCGAAGAATTTTGGTTCTCGCTTGTTCTAACACTGGCTTCGGAAGTTGTATTCATAAGTCATTATTTTTATATAAAGTATGGCCGGAAAAACGATACCGCCATCGAAAACTTTATTATTATTTACTATAAGATTCATTACCATAATATTTTTACCTTTATTTCCTAAAGTTTTAACGCAATTCCACCAAGATTTGATACTTATTTCCATAAAGTTTTGGCATTCGTTTTCTAAAGTTATAGCACTCATCTACACGAATTAGTGTCGAAATGTATATACTGTATATATAATAAAAAACAACTTCATTTCTTGTAAATTTTATTACAACCACCAACTTTCTCTCTACTCCCACCGATATAATTGGTGTCGATTCCAATTAATTTTATTACTCGACCTTAGCCACACTTCGTAGTTTTATTATTACGATTATTATTATGATTTTTTTCCTTTATTTCCAACGAAACTTGGGTTACTTTCGGCGCAAAAACATCGATTATTAACGGAAATATGTAACACGCGTGACTAGGTAAGACAGCCACGTGACTTCCGGTACCGGACGACACCCGACTGGTACGCAGTCTATCGTCACTTTTAAATATCAATTTTTTAAAGTAATTTCTCCTTATTTTTAAATGTTTTTTCCTCTTTAAATCATAATATTTATTGAAAATAAATGATTAAATATCACGAGATTTTTATATTGATTGGAATATTCCGTGCGGGATATTTTATTTCTCCGCTTTTAACTCGGCATTTAAGTCACGTATTAAGCGGGATATACTTTTATTCGCGCATAAACTAAATTTCTTTGGATTTTTACAACACGCGACGACACAAAATTAAATAATTTATTTTATTTAAACAATTTAAACGTTGTTTCGCCCGTTAAACGTTTTTTTGTTTCTCGTTCTTCTCAAAGGATTATATATCGGGTAATTAGCCTATATATAAAAATATGGTATATGTAGTTGATTACATCGATGGAAACAGGAAACTGTCTCGGATAACACGTGACTTAGAAAAAATTTTTACTGGTTTAGGTCACATAATTAAGTACTTTATCCTTCTTAATATTCAATACTTTATCAAATTATAAGAGAAGAAAAATACCTAACTTATATACTTTTTTCCTCTATAGTTTCCGACCTTATCGTATATTATGCATTTTTTCATAAATATTTATTGTCCCGAAATTAATTGCTTCAGTTTTAACATTTCTAAGGCCGTAACGTCACAGTTTTAAGCGTCACTTAACTATTGTGACGTCTAGCCTGGCCGCTTTAATATTAACACATTTTCTGCTCTTTTTTTACGTTATTCTAACGCTCTTTAATTAAGCAAAACGAATCGCTATCCGTCGCTTTCCTCTTAATTTCTTTATAAAAGAAGAAGAAGGCACTTTACCTATTTACATCGACCCCGGTCGTTTCTAGAATGCTCCGCGCTCTTTCTATGTGTTGATGCTCTACGGCAGCAAACAATGCTAAAATTCGAAAGGACGGAATTAAAAGTTAATAGAGGACCTTTGAAAAATAACGAAGAAATAGGAAAATTTACCTTGAAGATCTATGTTAAATTTATTGACTTTCTCTAATCTCTTCCTTTCCGCTTTAGTTAGAGGAACACCTTCTAACAGCAACTCCATACTGCTCTGACGTAAACCGGCTATCGAGACAAACATTTCTTTAAATAGATTTTAAGCAATAACAAGTGTTTTACACATCGACTCTATAAAAGTTTTCATATAACATCGATTGTAATTTCCAGGTGGAAATTTTATAATTAATTATTAGATTACCGGATATATCCTTGGCTAATTTGCTGGGCATACTGGGGGATGTCGGTATTCCTCTTTTATGTGTTTCCAGCTTTGCGGGAATACTCGGCGAATTAGGAATGGTCTTATTAGGGACGGTCAAGCCACCGGAATTTATTGCGCTTTTGTCATTCTGCGACGTCGATGCTATATCGAGTGAATTATCAGAAACATCGCAGATCTGAACGGTATAACCGGGTGAAGCCACGTCTAATAAGCTGTCGATACTGTTGGCTTTTCTTAATTTTCTAAATCCAATTAAAATTATTCGTTATTATTTCTTAAAAATAAATGACAAAAGTAAAGAGTAACTTACTGTTCCGTAACGGGGGTTGTTGCCGATTGAACATTTTTATCCGATGTTTTCTCTTTGGGGGTTAAAAGTCGAGCTAATTTGGCAAATCCCGCTCTAGAACTTGCGCTAGACGATTGCTCGTATCTAGGAATTAAATTTTATTTACCTTCTTTACCCACTTTTAAATGAAAAAAACGTCAATATTTTGTCGCCCTTCTTACTTTTGTTTCGAACTATCTTTTCCTGTCGATTGATAAGAAGAAGTGGAACTCATAGAAGAAACGCTATGCCTGGGAGAAACGGTTGGCGATTTACACGAAGTTTTTACACCATTATCACCGACGAGCAGTTGCCATTCTGTAACACCATTAAAAAATATCAACAATAATTATTTGGTGATTTATAAAAATAAAATATTCCCTTATAAATCTTTAAATCCACGCAGAAATAATTATAGAAACTTATAACAAAGTATATTCCGTGTTAGGATACCACGTAACCGTGCAATAATTAAATAAAACTACTTCGTACCACGTAAATTTATATAAAATCAGGTTGGGTGCTTTTAGTTTTACATAAGTCCGAAAACATTAAAAATAGCTTAATTAGTAATAAATGTATTTTATAATTAAAATAATATCGACATTGGCAGCGGATTTATTAGTTAATTTTAATAACAAATAAAGTTTTCTTCATACTTTTCCGTTTATTTAAAGGATTTTATTTTATTATAATTGTATCTGACTCGTCGACCGGTAGATCGCGACTCCCTCAAACTAGAAAACCGCCTTTTTTCAGCAAAAAGATTGTCGAAAACACGAACAAATTGTAAAACGTAACCAAAGCATTTATATAAAGCGTACGAAAACCAAGAAATTTGTATATTTTTTGCCAAAATAAAAAAATGTGTCTGGTAAAGTGAGTGTAAATGTAATTAGAGAAGTTTGCGAGTCGTTAATAAAAGCATGATTAATGCTACTAAAATCTTTTTTTTCTTACCATAAGCCGATGTGGGAAATAATGACGACCAACTAAGAGCCCTGGCTCTGTTAATTGGAGGTTTTAATCCGTTATCATCTTCCTCCTCCTCCTTATCTTTTTCTACTAAGTCCAACGTATTGCCTCTGAGAAGGGTGATTTTTTGTACTTTCTTTAACACGTTCGGTATAGTCATGGCCGAAGTATTTTTACACGTCGCCGACGTGCAACGTTTAAAAGCCATCTTCTCAATCACTCAATTGATGTTATACTGGCGTGTGTAACACGTGTTTCCAACACGTTACCATGACAATGTCACTAATACATATCGAACGAATAGGGATGCCGCTTTGGCACTGACGTAATCGTCGCATCTGGACAATATGTTTTAGTTCCTGTCCGGAGAACACCCTACCGCATCTTTGACCATCTTCGGTAGTCCAGAACACAAATATTACCACTCGTTTCGTGTTTTCTTCGTTTAATACTAAGAATTATTTATCGAAGGTCATCGATCTCGAGCGCCCCAAAAACTGTAGGAGTTTTATAATTCTCGGTACAATTAGCATTAATCTCGTATTAAAAAAAGAAAACGAAAGTAAAAACGCTTCACTCCATCTATTCTCGACCGGTAGGTCGCCATCCCCCGAAGTCCGCAAACCGTACTCCCGAGTGCGTGGTAGGATCCTCCAGTAAAGAAGCGCCTTTGTAAACCGAATATTTGGAAAATATGGTAAAAAAGGCAATTACCTAAATGTGTTTTTACAATAATTGTTATTTTTTAAGCGGCGGAGTTTCTTATATTTATGAAAATTTCATAAGATATTCCGCACGCGTACGAAGGATTAATCGTTTTATCGGAAGTTTATAAATAAAAAATACCGTCGAAAGTAATTAATATATTAATAATTCGTGCGAATATTCTTAAAAGATAAATGTCAATTTAAATTTGCTACTGGAAAGCCGTAATCGGAACCAATATTTACAGTATTTAATTGCAAATTTCTTAGCGAAATTTTAATGGATATAAGTATATAAATTAATTCGTTTTAATACGAAATTATATATTTAAAGACTTTTAAGAAGAGTTTTACGTCATTTTTTATAATTAAAAATGATTTAAAAACTCCGAAAAAGTCCCAAAATGCGCGAAAGAAATGACGAAAAACAAAGAAGAATTGAATAAAAGTCATCTTACCCCGAAACAAATCGAGACAAAGTGGAAGAGGACGAGCCCAAGAAGATTTATTTGACATTAGCCGCACCATGATTTTTTGCTTTTGGATAAGTCCGGGGACGAAGACCAACATAAATACCAAAACAGCGTACGTCACCAAATAAAACAACCAATCGCCGATGCAAACAACAAAGGGATTCTTTCCAACGAATTTCATCCAACGTAAACAAACCATTAGTTTAAAAAATCCCTAATTATTCTAATAAATTCCCACATTTTCTAAGAAATCTCGCCTAAAAAATCTAACAAAATCTCGCGCAATTAATCTTCGATAAACGTATAAAATTTAATTTAATTTACATTAAAAAAATAAATTATAATTATTTAAAATTAATTAAATAGCGTTGGAAGTTTTTAATTTTTGCCAATTCTTAAAAAATTTAAAATAAAATAATTATTTCATTCGAATTAAAAGTAATTTTAACGAAAAGTAAATTACATTAATTATCCATTTTATTTATTTTAAACCGCGCAAGTGAATATAAAGGTAATTAAATCATAATTTAAAAAATTAAATAATGTATCATCTAATATATAAATATATTTTTCCAGTTAGTAAATTGATATATTATAAAAATACATAATTATATTATAATAAATTTTATTTTATAAATTATAACTTAATTTTTGTTATATTATACGCCTAATTTATGGAGCGGTTACTTAAATTTGGGGGTTTTTTTTCCCGCGCGCGTGTAGCACGATTTCATTCCCTGGCTTGGAAGTTTAATAACTTCCGTGTCTTTGGTCGAAAATATTTGAAATTTTGTAGGTAGGTTCGAGTATTAGGGGAAAACGTTTCTAGGAATTTTCGGAAAAATTGGACCGCGGGTTCGGGAAATACGGCCGCACCGAGAGAGACTTATAAAGGGTCTTTATCGGTGGCGATTATAAATTATTAGCCGGGAAAGTGTAGCCACGACTCGGCGGCCGTATATTTTTATAATTTATCGTATATAAATTTTCGTCGTAACTTCGATGTATTAATAATTATTACATTAACTGCGGAATAACTAACAATGGCGGTAACCTTAAAAAACAATTACGTAATTGTAATTACGATATAAAATTTATTACGCTAATTGTAGGTTTAATCGTTAAGGAACTCCGAAACTTTACCGTTAAAGTTTTATAATTAAAACTCTATAAAAGAAAATAACATTTTAAGCGGAGAAGAAATTGAGGTAAACTTCATTTTTATTGCTATTTTGTATGTTTAATAAGAATGTTATTAATAGAGGAGAAGGTGGTATTATGGAACACTGCGGGTATTATGGAACCACCCCGTTTCGAACTGATAATAAAGGCGAACTGTAGCGGAATGTGGCTGAACTGAAGTAGGCAGACATCCATAGCAAGGGGAAAACCCGTTTTACTTCGGTTAAACGGTTGTCCGTATTTAATCAGCAAATTTGTCTTTTTTTTTAAAATTCGCGAGTTTTGAATGCTAAGTGAATTTAATTATTTTTAAAAATATAAATCGTGTAGTTGTAGGTTCACTGGTGCATGTATTCCATTCCAGAGACTTAGGGGTACCTATTAATCTGTGCGATGTTCACGTTTTTTAAATTTTGGTCTTAACAGACGTAAGTTAATTCGAGATGGCGATGCGTGAAATACGGACCCCATTGGTGCTTTTACAGTAATATGGAACTCGACTCCTCCGAACACTCTTTTTGCAAGCAAACATTCGTTCGGAGCAATTTGTGAAAAAGACACTAGGTAGAAAGTCAATTCTTCCCGAGAATATCGAAAAAGAGCTGCCGGAATATATATTGTTGATGGAGGTCATATTTTTCTATTATAAAAGCATTTTTGCGATAAAATACATTGGAGTAAATAATTTGGTAATTATTTAACATTTTTTATCCTTTCCTATTTGTTTTTGGCTACATTAAAGCATTTTTTTGAAAATATACAGTAAGGTTCCATATTACCACCCGATTTTCTCTAAGCCTACTTTCGGACTTTTTGTACAAAAGCCTTCAAAAACCATACTTATAATTACACTAG
>NW_019384353.1:98160-119689 GCF_000671375.1 Centruroides sculpturatus | reverse complement strand
ACAGGCCGACGATATGTAATATAATTATAATAAAATTTAAATAATTATATTTTATTAACTTAATTTTAAAAAATGAAATTTATATGAAAAATAACTAAATAAATATAACAAAGGAAATATTTTAATTAGAATAAAAATTTATCGAGTTTTTTATCCATTTCTAATAAAATTATCGAATTAATATATTTTTAGATTAAACACCCAATTTTACCCCCTAAACTATGGGATAAATTATTATTATTTTTTTTTTTGAAAACTCTGTCCTACCAGCGCTAGAGGCCCTTATTTTTACTAATTAGGCCGGCCAAACGGGCGAGGTGGGAAGACGAGGATTGTAGTATTAAAGACGACGCGATAAACGTTTCTATTCGTTAATAACTAATTTCTTAATAATATTTTACGCGGCGTACGCGTGGACGGTGGGCCGACATCCACCCTAAAATCTCCTTAACGGTGGACGATATTCCGAAGGCGAGGAGTGCCACCCGGGAGGATTATCTGCGGCTCTATTTAGATGTTAGCTACGCCAAGAAAACCCAAAAAAGCCGGCTGGCCGACTACGCGCCAACCCGCCACCCACTACCGTTTAGTAGTTTTATCCACTAGGCCGGTAGTAGGAGTAGGGAGATGACGTATTCGGGTCATTCCGCGTACGAAAATTCCTAAGCCGACTCGAACCCGGATCCCGCCGAATGGGGGCCATTCTTTCGTTAAGGCGGAAATTACATCCCGAACCATGTATACCATAATTTTTAGGAGTTTTCGATTAAAAATAAAGGTATAATAGTAAGACATACTATGACTGCCTGGAAATTTTTGACCTTCCGAACCTGCAGAAGGACTTCTACGTGTTCTTGTATGGCTGGGAGATTCTTTCCCTTCCTGGCTGACATCTAAAAAAATATCATAATACCAATAACGATAAAATAAACAAATATTATTATCATCAACATTATTTTCCCGATATATTAATAAAATATTCGATATAAAATTTCATAATAGGAAAATATAGGCAGTATAAAATGTTTACAAAATTTTTGACCATTGTATTTTTCCTCAATAATAATAATAATAATATGAATAGATGGGAATAGCGCTCGGCGGGACTTTCTAGAATAGTAACTTGAAGTTTGAAAGTAAAAGAAAAAGTAATTTCCAATTACATGCCGTATTGATGCCTTTAAAGTAATCATTTTTTACTTGTTTCTAAACTTATTTCATGTAAATGCTCTTAAAAAATTCGTTTGAATAAAAAGTTTTCGATAATTATCTTCCTTTACAACTTCACCTTTCGCCAAAAGCCATAAAAAATTAAAATAAATAAAAGCCTTAGCCCTCAATTTCTTTCCAAAATTTTTTATAAAAAATATTATTTACCTTTAAAAATATCAGAGTCAATTGTTAATGTATAAAAGGTATAGTTACGGCTACATTTGCTGGTAAAAATGGTAACATAATAACTTCTTGTCTGGTTTCAAGACATTTTTTCTTATTTTAATTCGTAAAATTTTAATACCCGGTCGTAAACACTAATTTTTGTTTTATTTAATATAAAATAAACATAAAAATTACGTTGTTATAAATTACACATACGTTAAAAAGAGAGTGAATATAGACCAAGCGATTTGACCCCAAATGGGGTCCAAACCCATATTCTTTAGTAAATAATGAACTAGGATAAAAAAAAAATATGTAACGTGGTTTACTTAGTTGTTACGGTGACCTTTCCCACTTCAAATAATAAGAGAGAAAAGAAAATGTAGGACGAGAAAGAAGAAAGAAATCCTTTTCCGAATTGTAATAGAATTCGTGTCCTTTTAGTATTTATGCAACCAAATTTATAACCCGAGAACAGCGGCGCCCGCGGACTACGAGAAAGAGAGGCACGAGCTATAAAAAGACTTGGTACTTTACGCCAGGATGTTCAAACTCTACGATTCAACGTTCCTACAATGTGGCACGGGTTGCATTCGGGGCTAACTCGGCTTGGGAAACCAGGAGTCGACGGACTGTACGACGAACTCGCCAGGGTCAATGAACAAATATCGTTTGTTAGTTTCTTCTATATTTGAGGAATGGGCTAGAAGTCACGAATTTTCTGTTGTTTGGGACCCTCTTAAGGATTAGAAAAAGGGCAACCGAGACGAAAAGGAGAACCACGTGCCCCAATGAACGGGCGCCCTGTTCAAGAATCTTTACACCGGCGAAATATTTACCCATTAGAGGTTAAATTTAGAATTAAATGTTTGATTGAAAACGTCAATAATTTAGTTTTTCTTCTGTTTAGGAGTAAAACTTACATATAACTTGGAGCATTTAATGAAAACCCTTTCTGGTCTATGGGCACTAAGCGAGACATTTTTTTAACGAGACCATTACGAATTCGGACAGGCCGACGATGGTGAGGCCGGGTGGTTAGTTAACGACGGGACCACCCCCGAAAAATTCACCAGGTTTTTCGGGGGTGGTGGGTTGGGATACGTCGCGGCCCACTACTCCGAATGACCCGAATTTGATCCCGAATCATCCAGAGCGGTGGGCTGCCAAGATAGTTTCGAGCACTAAAAATGGAATATTTAAACAAAAATAAAAACGAATTTTTAATTAAATGACGATAATGTATAGTTTATTATAAAAATTTGAAATATTTCCAAATCTGGCAACTTGGTTCTCGCGTTGCTCGGTCATTGTTTAGCAGTGCCCCCTTCCGAAAGCGACGACAACCGCGAATCACGCGCTGTGTCTACCGTGTGTTAGCATTACAGCACGATTTGTTCATAGCCGTGCGCGAATGCCGAATGTAAGAAAGATGCTTATCGAAAAAGACACGTAGTATCGCTACATCACTAATTCTATACAATGAAAATTGTATTCCATATTCTATTATTACTAATATTTTTAATTATTTAATTTAAAATAATTTTCATAATAATCCAATTTAATTAAATGGTAAATAAATAATCATTAAAATTTGTATATCATTCTAATAAAAAAAAGGCGTATCATCATTTATTTCCGCTAGATGGCGATTCATTTACGTTTCCTTACAGCCATCTAGTGTGAAATATCGATATTAATATTAAGTAAAGGATATAATATTTAATGGTTTTTTTCTAATTAATATAGTCATTTTATTTAATTATTTATTTTAAAAAAGCTATTTTAAGTTTACTTTAATCTAATTATTCAATTTTAGAAAAGTTTTAGTCATATAATATTTATTATTAATCTTGGGAAAAGAAAAAAAAAAAGCTTCTTGCATTTTGTTTAAATAAAGTTTGAATAAACTTTAGTTATTGTCTAAATAAAATATTATAATGAGATTATAATTAAATTAATTAATTAATTTAATCACTAAATTATCAATAAGATGGAGCGATACGATTGGTCGTCCGAATAAGCACGCGACTTTCATACAAAATTAATTCTGACGTTATCGTAATACGAAAACTATCCGATAATCGTATTTAAAATATCAATATAATTATTTGAGAAATAATTCATTAAAATTCTTATTTTCTTATTAGCCTAATTGTTTTGAAAGGTAGCAACGAGATGTTGAAGTGTGGCCAGGTTTTATACATTAAAATAAATGTTAAACAAAAATAATTTATTGTATTATTATTTTTATTTAAAAATTTCCATTTAATTTATTAGCGCAATTCTTTTTAATATAATAAAACGCGATTCATTACGCAGGTATACAGTTTGAAAATGGCTGTCAGACCAGAATCATTACTGTAAGTTATCGAAGTGTTAGCGTAAACGATGGCGCAACCCCCGTACAATAAATTGAAAAGATTTATTGTATCGTACTCGATTCAAACATAAAATATTAGCTCGATCGATTTTCTTTTTAACCATATCGATCTTCGGACAAACGCCACCAATCATTGATCATCCGTGTCTAAAGTATTCTCAAACGTCTTATCGAGACGGAAATGGCGGATCCGTGCGTAAAACCGAAATTCGATGGAATTATTCGACCACTTATCGAATATTCGAACAAATTCCCTTACGAGATAAATGGAAAACAATCCGATTTATCGAGTATTTTCTACCTAATAAAACGCCTTTCTCCCAGACGGCATTAAAAGAGCATTTTAATCATTATCTGTCGAGGCCCGCAATTGGCCGAGCGACGACAAGCGAAATTTCCCGAAGGCCTAACCTAAACCAAACGTTGTCCTCGGGCCAACGTACGTTTCCATCCCATAAAATATCGGTTTTGGTTAGTTTTTCGAGCAAAAAATTGAGAAATCCTACGCGCTTCACGCTTATCCCGCAGAAATTGGTGAAATATACCCGTAATCGTCGGCCAATAGGGCTATAACGCGATCGATATGGTAATGAAATTAACCAAGGTCTACGTATATGGCAACCGGGTAGATAAATTATGTTTATCGCCGACGGAAGCGCTTTAAGACTGACGGACTATAATTAGAAATTTCCCTAACATTAGCATTTATAATTCATAATCCTAAATTATGAATAAATTATACTTTGGATTCTAAATTAAAAATTTTTTTCTTTTCGTGCGACTAATTAAGAAGAGAATTTTACGGCATCCAGTTAAAGTTTATAAGTTTAGTGGCGTGAATTATCACGGCCGACAAAAAGGATTGGAGATTGTAATTGGCCAATAATTTTAAAATGTCCGTTGCCGGTTAAGCAACGAGAATAAAAAAACAAAGAATCCGGCCCGAGTTTCGTCATTGAATAATAGCTTACGTTTAAATATTAATTTCAATCACTTTTATAGATAATTCTGGATTATGGATCCAGAGATGGCGGAGTTTCTAATTTACCGGTAGATTAACTTCCGGGTACTCTGGTCGATTACATCATTAATATAAATGTCCTCGGGATATTAGTAATAGAAATGGGAAGATTCCTTATATATTTTTTAAATTTTGCAATTTTTACGCGGAATTTAAGCGCGGCAAATGCATTAATTATAAATTTTATAACAAAATATATTATTTTATAAACACTTTAACGCGTCGATATGTTCTGGGAAACTGCGTAAAGAAGCAGCCAATTTTACCATAGGCTGAATAATATAAACCAGATACAATAAAGTTAATATTATTTTAATTGGATGGTGTTTTCGACCCGCGGCATTTATTTTCCACCTGGCAGAATCTACTTTGCTGTTTCTAAGGAGAATTCAAGAGTAATAATTGTATCGTTCCTCGACCACGTTTAACCGAAGACTT
Organism: Centruroides sculpturatus; assembly: GCF_000671375.1. NCBI lineage: Eukaryota > Metazoa > Arthropoda > Arachnida > Scorpiones > Buthidae > Centruroides > Centruroides sculpturatus. Next base: position 114,470 of record NW_019384353.1, on the reverse strand, counting down.
CCCGTCTACCGTTTTTATTTTATCTGTAAACGTATTCGTTAAATATGATTAATACTTAAAGTTGTGGAAAATACACTTTTATAGTTAAATTAATTTTCAAATTCACTATAATATCGCCTTATGAGTTTGTTCCTAGTAAACAAAAGACACGAGTCTAGACTAGACGCACCGATTTGCTGGAAATTACTTAGACAAAACACGCTTAAAGATATTAATTAACGATATGTGGAGTATTGCGGAGGGCCCGGAGGCCTGGGACTGTCCATACTCGATATAGAGAGGTATAACGTTGGCATCGAGTCGTACGCGTACGGATGTAGTGAGTGGAAACAAAGTAAATAGGGGAATGGTTTGCATTATTAGAGTTTACTCGGAGGGAAAGTGCCGAAAAGTTGTGAAAAATGAAACGATTTGGCGAATTTTTACTTTAAGAGGCAATTTCATTATGATTTTGCACACGTATATTAATTTATTTTCACGTAATGCAGCCGTTTGTTTGTGTTTGTTTTAAATGTTGCGAATTAGTAAATGAAAATACGCCGAGGGTAGTTGAAGATAAGATGAATTATGAACTTTCTCATACAGAAGGGAAGTTTGTGTAATTAATTTGAAATATAGCCCAAGTTGTTATAACTACTAAATTCGATAGAAATTTCATTTGATAAATTTTCAGCATTGGCTAGTGGATAAATTTCAGGAAAAAAGGCTAAATTTTTATTAAAGAATTATTACGTGTTTGCCTTTTCTTCGATTTACTAAATTTTTCACATTTTTAGTTAAAATAAAGTCAATGTTAAATAGGTTATGCCACCGAGTAGTAGTTTTTCGGAAGCGGCAATTTGTTAGGATTAATATATATATTAATACAATATATATATATATATATATAAGATGGAGCGATACGATTGGTCGTCCGAATAAGCACGCGACTTTCATACAAAATTAATTCTGACGTTATCGTAATACGAAAACTATCCGATAATCGTATTTAAAATATCAATATAATTATTTGAGAAATAATTCATTAAAATTCTTATTTTCTTATTAGCCTAATTGTTTTGAAAGGTAGCAACGAGATGTTGAAGTGTGGCCAGGTTTTATACATTAAAATAAATGTTAAACAAAAATAATTTATTGTATTATTATTTTTATTTAAAAATTTCCATTTAATTTATTAGCGCAATTCTTTTTAATATAATAAAACGCGATTCATTACGCAGGTATACAGTTTGAAAATGGCTGTCAGACCAGAATCATTACTGTAAGTTATCGAAGTGTTAGCGTAAACGATGGCGCAACCCCCGTACAATAAATTGAAAAGATTTATTGTATCGTACTCGATTCAAACATAAAATATTAGCTCGATCGATTTTCTTTTTAACCATATCGATCTTCGGANATATTAAAATTTTATACAGTTTCAATAGACTACCCCACTTTTCATCTTTTATGCGAGTATCAATAAAATAATGAAATATATGTACTGTAACATCGGAACAGCCTATCAACTTGCGAAAAATCTACTTCTCAGTGGCAAAGCCAGGTTTTAAAGTTAGAGGGAGTAAAGAGAAAATAACTGCCGAGTAGAATAAAATTTACGACAGAGGAAGTAATTCACTTCCCTCCGCACCTCCCGCTACTACTACAAACCAATAATTATAGTTATATGATGGCAATTTTTCAAAGTCAAATCTAAAAATCACAATTGAATGTTTATAATAGAAGTTCAGTAATGTTTCGAATCAAATCAAAGCGTTTAGATTAAATCATTTCACATAATGTCGAGTAACACACGCCAATACCATCTCCTTTTATAATACCGAAGTTCCGAAACTACAATTTCATATTTTTTCAATTGGTAAATTTGAAATTTCATTTAGCATTTACAGACTTTTTCATATTCAGATTATTACAAAGTATAATTAACTAGCGGGTAGGCCCGGCGTTGCTCGGGCAAAAAGTAACGATAGCGAAGATTAAGATTATTAAGTTATAGTCAACCTTATCCGTTTTCACAGAATGCAAGAATTGGGTCCCCCTGTTTCCAGACTGATTAGAGAACTTTTACGTGGGTCTAAAAATATGTTCGATTTCCCGCAAAAACGAAAAAACTGCATCCGCGTCTCGCACGTCGCTTAACAATTCCATCGTTACGTAACACTTCCATTGTTGACACATCCATTGTTACTCAACACTTCCATTGTTACATTGTTACTAGTGATGTAACGAATATTCGGTTACTATTCGGTATTCGGCCTATTTTTCGCTATTCGGCCGAATACCGAATACCAAAAAACGGAGTAAGAAATAAAAACGCAGTAAATTAATCATTTTGGTATTTAGACTTAATGTTATCGGGTTAATGTTGTTTGTTTATATCTATATATATAATCGAGACGAGTTGATAATAATAATCAGTGCAGAGCCCAAACGGTTAGGAGTTGGAAGCTGAAATTTGGTACACAGTTAGGGTACGTCACGAAAACGCGCACTAAAAAGGGATTTTTCGAAATGCCCCCCTGGGGGGAGAGGGACAGGATTAAACTTAACACTTCCATCAACAATAGAAGTGTTAAGTAACAATGAAAGTGTTAAGAATGGAAGTGTCAACAATGGACGTGTTACGTAACAATGGAATTGTTATGAGAAAGCGACGTGCGAGACGCGGATGCAGTTTTTTCGTTTTTGCGCGAAATTGAACATATTTTTAGACCCACGTAAAAGTTCTCTAATTAGTCTGGAAACAAGGGGGACCCAATTCTTGCATTCTATGAAAATGAGTAAGGTTGACTATAACTTAATAATCTTAATCTTCGCTATCGTTACTTTTGCCCGAGCAACGCCGGGCCCACCTGCTAGTTTATTTATAACTTATAACACGCACAAAATAAAAAAGAACATGATATTAGTCACTTGTATTTACAATTTATAATTACAAAGATCAACACACGTACACACCTATTCGTTGGAGAATCGTCGCATGTCCGAGGGTCCGACCCTGCCTATCCTTTTTAAGCGCTGGTCTTTGCTCTTCCCTTTCTCTTTCCTCTATCGCTCTAGTCCAGGTATGCCGACGCGTACAGTACATCGTAATACGCCCTCGCGATACTTTCGATTCGTCACTTTTCCGTGGTAGACTTCCCATTTTACAGTTACGTGACTCGTAGCTCGGTGATAACGGAGAAAAGAGACAGATAGGACGTCGGTATATGTCACAGTTACGATTCCGCAGATTCGAGACAGCTCGGTAGACTTTCATTACAAGCATTTAGCTTTTCGAAGTCTATGACAACAATTATTTGGCATTGACGGCCGCGAATTTCGCGCAAATAAGCTGCCTCGACTCGTTCGAAGCAACTTATTGAGTCGATAACATAGTCGACTCGTTCGATTATGTTATCGACTCAATTTCATATTTATTTTCACATTTTCACTTGGCGGTCTTTCTCTGTTCTTCTTTCGTTATTTACACGCGTAGGTCATTTCGTTGTTATCCACATTTGATATCGTCACTTATCATACTGCCACGACGCTCTTGTCTGAACTGTCAAGAATTAACGCGATTGGCCAAGCGTAGTGACAGCGGGCCAATAGATAGCGGGGTCCTCGCCATAATGCGGTTTGCGCGCCAATTTTCGTACGTGCGTTAATCGAGCCGAATAGTCTCCTGGCCGAATATACTATTCGTTGCAACACAGGAGAGAGGAGTAAGCAACAACAACCTAGTTGTTGCTTAAAATTAATATTCTCGATTATTTTTTCTCAATTAAAGTCGCTAAATTGATCCGCGATTCCATTGCCACATATATCAAATAATATAGTAATAAAAGAAAATGATAAATGATAAAAATTTAAAAATAAAGATGGATATAAGCTGGTAAAATCGTATTAAATGGAATTGAGAAAGAAAAATATTAACTACAAATATATAAAGTAATGCTTTTCACCGAGCATCTATTGTAAGAATATACCGTATGTTCAGATTTGCTGCGGATTTTCAGTTATAGATAACAATATAAATCTCCGGATTATGTCGAATTTTCTTCCATAAAATAACTTTCATTCATAGAACAGGAGTTTCTGCCGGAATTTTTTCTTTTATTTTTCAATTTAAATATATTCTACTTTTAAATATTTATTAACCAAAATACATTCGGCATTAGTCGATATTACATCAAAAAGCAACAAATCTCTAAATTATAAATTTATAAAAGAGTTCTGTTTTTACTTTTAAACATAAATCAAATTTTATTTATAAGAAAATAAATAAATAAATCATTTTTGGAATTTTTAAGACGAATTCTTTTTCAATATAAAAATCTAATTTACAATTAATTTCCAGACGAATAAAGCGATTAAAATTCTGTAAATAAACTTTTTGAAAGCGAGAAAAATTATGTAATAAATTCAAAAAGAGATGAAAAATTTCTTTGAAGTAATTTACGATGGGCGTAATTATTTATTTATTTATTTTTTAAATTATGGATTTTTCTTAAATGAACAATATCTGTTGATATAAGAGACAATAACTCGGCCGCTTGCTAGAATAAAATGGTAAATGAGTTTAGTATTTTCATTAATTTCAGGAAATGTATTTGGTGTCTGCGAGATTCTAGTCGGATGTCGATGGCGACCATCAGTCACCCAATATAACACACAAGACGTGAGACGTTAATCAATTAATTATTCGATACTCCCTAACATTATCGCGCGAGAGGACACGCCGCGTTATAGCTTACGTTATACCAGGGTGTCGTCTCTCCCGACGACCACCACGCGCCGGGACAATTTTGCCTCCCATTCTCGCTTATAAATATTAATTTTAATTAATTTCTTAATTAATAAAGCCTTCCTTTTTATCGCGTTATCGTTAATTTAGCTAAATTTTCGTAAGGAAAAGGACGCAAAGTCATCCGGAAGAGAGACGGACCAGCCCGGACAATTCGACCCCTTCCTGGCTTATAAGTATTAATTTGTATTACTTTCTTAATTAGTATATTGTACTTTAATTATCGCGTGGATAATTTAGCAAAGTAGTCGTAAGGAGAAGGTTTATAACAAAATCATTGGGAGTTTCGTTGCCATAGCGACGAGAGGGACGAGGAAGACGAATGGTCGATGCGATGTCACCTTCAAAACTCCCGTTTAGATATATAAATATAAGCGTATATATGCACATTCGGAATTCTGCCATTAAAAGATTATAACGATGAAAAAATTTTCGTAATATACTTTAATGGGGTGAAGATATCTTCGCTACCTTTAAAGACTTAAAAACGTATCATAAATAGCCAATGTTTTTATTTCTAGCACTACTAATATTAAGTTTTATGCTAAAATTTTAGTTTTTTTAACGTTTTATGTCGTAAAATATTAAATTTATTTGATATTAAAATTTATAACTATTTTTTTTCTTATTTAAAACGAATTCATTTCATAAATATTTGGTGAAAATTTCTGTAGAGGGCGCGGAAATACGTCGCTCGTCGAGTGGCGACTTCTGGGGATTATTTATGTCATTATCTACAACAATTTATCAGAAAATAAGAATTTTTAAATAAATAACTTTTAGTATATATTTTTAAACGGTTAATTGCTTTTGATACAGATTTTTACTCGGTGTTTGTATTTGTGTGTCGCGAGCCATTGGTTGCACCGATTAAAAGAAAAGAGAAGCGGTAATATTTAATTTCTTATACTTTCGAATGCGACTACGACTAACGGTGTTATTAACGGAATAAAAAACGGCCGATTTTTTCCAGTAAATTGTACGCAATATCATTTCTATTTTCTTAAAAAAATTCCAATTAAACCTGGAGTTTAATTTAGCGGCTATAAAGTTCACGTTAAGAGCAACTTTTAAACTTAAATAGCGGAACAAGATTACATTAAATGGAATTGTACACCGAGAAAGTTTCAATTTGGCGCCCTTTCGTAGGAATACATTATCGTACACGATAGCGTGTATAATGTAAATGTAGTATAAAATACTCGGCAGAGAACGTAATTAAATTTTCTAATTTAATAACATTCGATTGGCTCTTACCAATCGCATTTATAAGTAATGACATCTTATTGAACTTTATAACTACGTTTCATTCGATATATGACCAAGAGAATTAATTTGTCACAAATTTCTAGTATGTTGCAGTTTTCAATCGGACAAGAATTGCTTGTCATTAGTAGACATTCTCTTTCAATTGCTTATAGATTTCCAATAATCGCCACTATGGCCATTTCTCCCGTATAATATACACAAATATACAATAAATATAACTAGAATTTATTATTAAATTAACTTTCGAGTAAAAGTGCGCATTAAATATTTTATACAAAAACACCAGAATTATCTAATACAAATATTTCTTTTGATTTTAGGCGTAACGTCGTTCGCATTGGTCCTAACTCAAATAATTTCATCCGTACAAAGTTTCGATTCATATTTTTGACCGAGAAAATATTTTATGTATCAAAATTGGAAAATATTTCATTCTTAAATTTAGAAATCATTATAAATTTCCACTGTTCTTCCATAAATAACTCTTACTCCAACGCGGCTAACTTCCTGTTTTCTACATCGAAAATTGAAATCATTTTGTGGCATCACTTCGCCAACGCCTCGTGTGCAAAAATATAATCCCAGACCATAAATATATGCCTATAAATATAATAAAAATGAAGATGTAGTGTCTCTTCTATCGACGAAATTATATCGACGATAGAACCGGTTTTAAACTTGCCGAAGCGCTAAGTTATAACCTATAAGAGGCCCTTCCTCCTCTATTAAGTATTAAGAAACTTTAAAAATTCAGGCCTTAAACTGTACTCTCGTAGCACAGGCCCTAAGCTGTAACTTGGCAATTTATTTCTAAATCTGACCGCAACCGATACGATTCAAATAAATCTACATTTGCTCTACAAACATGGATAATTTCTAAAAATACAAACATTTTAAATAAGACACAAGAGAAGATATTTAAGACGTGTTATTTCGTAAACAATGGATATTCTGATCATTAATCTTCAGATTTTCTGCCTGGCCATTTCGTATAATTCCAGTCATTTTTATCAAATAACCACGCGAGAACGACGAAAATTCAGTAATTCGTTTCACCGAACACCATGGGTGCCCGCAGATAACTTTCCGGGAGGGCAAAGCTTGAAGACAAATAATTAAATCGATACATTTTTATTTAATTATTTATTTTTTTGAGGTTCTTGGCAGTTTCTCCATCCCAACTGCCCCGTTTGCATCCCTCTGCGGAAGCCCGAGCCGAAGACCGTAACCTAATTCCTCCAGGACCTGAAATTCGTCCGTCTTTACAATGGGCGAGTTAGTATACTTTGAAGTGTTCTACTTCTCCGCGAGAATATCAAACTTGTGTTCGTGTAACTTTCTAAAGAAATGCCCATTCTATATCTTTTACGGCTGTGTCTATACCCATATCCGTATTATGACAGGAGTAATGACAAGAATTTTGTAAGGTTTTCTTCTCGCAAACCTCGTATCGTTATTCTAATTCTCTTCTTCCTCGAATGCCCAAGAGGTTTACAAGATGGAAGCCGTAAGGAAGTCTCTTTATGCAAATAAGTGACCGAAACACATGTTCTATTAGCATAATTCCATATTTTTATTCACATTTATGTTATACTAGGTAATTTTTAATATAAAAACCTATAAAAGTTGGATCCCTCCAGCCAAATTCATAAATATATTAAAAAATAAAGCAATTTTAAGCACTATAATACAACTCGCAGTTTAGATTTCCCATTAGATCTTATTGACAATGACGACTATTCGTACGATAAACAATATTGCGCTTCACCAAATTACACTAATGCATCTTTATAGCCAATAAATCCGATAATTCTTATAAAACAAAGAAGAATTTAACAGTTTTATTTATATTTATTTGATTTTTATGGCCATTAATTCGGTCTTTCTCGACCAGTTCGATTAGCGAAGATAGGTATTGCATTTAGATTTATTATTGTATTTTTGGAAAAACCCCCATGAAATAAATTGTTAAGTTATTTAAATATCTGAATATTTCGGTTCGTATTCATTTATTTTATGAATAAAAATAGAATATTTCATCTATAACGCTATTTTATATCGATGATGAAAATGGCGGGAGAATGATAAAATACAGAAAATCACGAAATAAATTTTTACGAAAAAATACAAAATTTATATTTACAATGCCCGGCTGCAGTTTTTCTTAATTTTAAAAATAACTCCGTCCTCAAGATTTACGAAAGACGGACAGACGGGCAGACAGACAACAGTGGCAATTTTGAAAAGTGCAGCCCAATAATTAATTAATGTTTTAACTTAAAACTGTAATTAAATCATATTAATATTTATAAATGGAAATTTTATAAAGTTCTTTATACTTAAACTTAAGACATAAAACGAAGATATTGAATTCAGAGCGGCCCAAAATTTCGTTAACCGTGTTTTTTTATGCGCTTCGGCAATTTTACAAGCGCAATAATGCATTTCATTAAGACAGTCATTTAATATTTGCACCGGTTAACTTACTTTTGGACCAATTTGTAGCTGCAATTTGAATTTACTCGGATTCAGCTGGAAAATGATTAATCTACCGTAAAGAATCAATATTTATAAATTTTTACTATTTAAATATCCGTTTACCTGTTATAAAATGAAAGAGTTTCTTTGACAACGGTCCTTAGATTACTGTTTCACCTAAACTAAGGCTCATTTTTATAGCAAGAACACATAAACGAGCGTTTTTATTTGTGACTAATGCCGTTTTCTACATGTTTTGAGGTAATCTACATAAGAAAATTCATAATTTATCGCGAAAATACATTCTTTATCTGATGCATACCGGTAGCGTTGTTTAAGTCAAGGATACATTAAGATATTCCCTATGTTTATTCTCGTGAAAGTAAATAATTAACCAACGAAAAATCTTAATATTTATAACGTAGTTCGATAATTAACTGATTTATACATCGGTTAATTATTTAACTGTAACATAGGATAAATTATAGATTATCAATAAAATAATCTCGTACGTTGATGGCGAAAAGTCAAAGATACAATCGATTTATTCAAAGTATAGGAACAATAACTTCTAATTATTGGACTGCAATTTTACCGTAGACCTACGCATTCTCGCCGTCTGTCCGTCCGTCCGTCCTTCGTCAATCTCGAGAACGGAGTTAGAAAGACGAAAATCCAGACCAGAAATAGAACTATGTCTAGTCTCGAAATTCCGGCACCAACCGGAAATCACGTGTTTTTTAAAATTAATATACGAGAAAAATCTTGCAGCCCGGCATTGCGACCGTGTCAGAATAATATAAATGCCATTATATATATAATTTGAAAATAAAGTGTAAATTATTTATTACTAAATATTTTAAAAATAAATATTCGTTTCCCATTATTAAAACCATATTTACATATTTACGCTTTTGAAATTTAATAGAAAAATTTAGAATATAATTTAAATTAAATAAGAATTTTGAAATGATATTGGAAAATAAACGGAAGTTGGATCGATACAAAATGGCCGACACAGATGCGAATAAAAGAATTCTTATATAGCGTATTGTAAAAAGATTGTTGGTTCCTTCGAGGAAGTACTCGGAACCCGGTAAGAGACATTTAGATTCCTTTTTCGAATCCCCTAAAGAAGCTTTAAGGGAAGGAAATAACTGACTCTTACCCGTTTCTAAGTACCGCACTTAGTTCCTTTCGGAGACGTTAAGAGTCCGAATGGCGAAACGTCAACACCGGTCAACAATTGATTGGAATATATAAGAAATAATCAATTAATCGAGGGTAGAAAGATAAAACGATAACATTTATCTAATAAACGAAATAACATTAATTTAATTCCTAGTAAATTTCTCGAAATTTATTCTTAAAAAAAGGAATTTGATCGAAGTAGGAGAGAGGGAACAATGAAGCATTGTGTCACATCCGGGTAATACTCCCCAACTGAATCAATTGATAAACACATATAGAAACTAGAATTCATTCTTGTAAATCCTCAACTTCCTCGTCTTTCATCTCTATCCAATGTAACCGATCCGATCATTCGAGTGGTACAATGGCATTACCTCGACCAAAGAAGATTCACTGTTCAATTAACGGAGCGCGAAAGCTCGATTCTAACACCGAATACAATATACTCTAAAATTAATAAAATATCCGAACATTTTAAAGTTAATTATAAATTTCAACGTTACGATTTACTCGTTAGCGCGTTGTGGCAAAACGGCATAAAATTCTGTACCGGTGGTAACCCGTGTTGCGACTCGAGGAGATAAAAGCCGTGCTCGAGAAATGCAATCGGTATTTAACCGGAAGGTTAAACAAACCCAAAAGACAAAAGAAACGAGTTAAAATGTGTACCCGCGATTTCAACCAAGTATTGTTCGTGCCAATCGATCGAACTATTGGGAAGAGAACCCGTTAGAATTACCCTCGGAGAAAGGCACTCGCGGATGAAATGTCAAAGGTCGAACGAAAGTATCAACCGAGGATGAATTTTTCTCACCGGCCTCTCGTTTGAACACATACAGGACCCTTATTGATATCAATCGATTCGATTGCCTTCACCTTCCAATACTCCAGTCGACGGTTACCAGAAATTATTACTTTATAAATTATATACACGCGTAAAAGTTTTTTGTTAATACAGTACTTATACAACAAATAAAATACTTTAACGACATCGACAATAAATTACAATTATACAAGAACAAAGCCAAAAATTTTAAAAATACACGTAGGCTGTCCAAAAGTCAATTAACCATTGTTAGTTTTCGAACGTGTACACGGAAAACACATAAAATAAAGCGTCGTTAACGAACTTTCGGGACACTAGGAAAAATTCATAAAATAAATATTGAAAAAGACAACTTACCTGGTATATTAGTAACTACATTATTAGCCTCCAATTGAGCCTGAATTATGCTGAGGCTCGGCGTGATAATCGCCGGCAAAGTCTTGGCTCTAAGTAACGGGGGTTTTTTCTTAGTTATTGGTTTATCGGTAACATGGCTGCAATAAAAAAAAGAGAAAACAATTATAATTTTTAAAAGTTTTACAATATTAAAATTTTACTAAGAAAAGTAAAGGAGAAAGTGGTACAATTTTAGTAACTCTCCATACAAACTGGGTGTTAACTCATCTTATATCAATTGATTGGTTGCAGAAATCACGTGATTAGATGGCGGAATCGGAAATCGATGAAAGTTTTGCCCAACGATCAACCTTCGACTAAGAAAATTTAGTAGGTTTTACTTTAAAAATAAAAAATAACGGTCAAATTCTATATTTAGAAAGCGATACCGTATCCTTTCGCTGGCCAAATCTCTCATCAAATATTGTTTACACCTTTCATTTTCTACGGATCGACAAACAGACGCCCGGCATTAAATAACTATAATAATACATCCATTATCGTCGCTTTATTATGCTAGAATTCGGGCGACAATAGTAAAAATGTGTTAAATAAATCTGAATAAATATTTGCTTTCGAATTAATTTTTCGCTTAAATTATTTTTTTTTTCAAATTATTAAATATTTATTTAGTTTTTATTAAATTGCGTATTAGATTTTATTTATTTTTTTGAAGTATTACGTCAAAAAACTTTTTTAAACTCGAGTGTTTCGAAGAAGAAAAAAGAGTTTTAATCTAAAATGATTTTAAATTTGATGACAATTGGGCTGAATTTTGAAAAAAAACCGTAGACATCCGGTGTATGTCCGTCTGTCCTTCCTTAATCTCGAGAAAGATGTTATAGAGATAAAAGTCGAGACCAGATATGGAAACATTAAGGGTAGGAGGACTGAATTAACTATATACGAACGTCCGGTCTAAATTGGAAGTCACGTGATTTCAATTCACACTTCCCCAAATGGAGTTAGATAGATGTACAGTACCGGAGCGAGACACTATAATTTTATTTTTTTGACAGTATTGTAATTACGGAAATTTATCCGTTTAATTATAACAATTTGTCGAATTTTTCATCCTTTAATTCTAAATATTTAAAATAAAACAATTAAAAAAATACACCCGTCTTTAGGGAACGGATTCGCCCGTTAAATAATTTACTTATTTTTATTCTAAACGGATAAAAAAAAGAGTAAATTTTACTGCACCACTCAACACCCATTAGTTTTAATGCCCGGGGATTAATGCCACTAACTTCTGTTATTATCTTTCGAATGCCCACGCTTAAATCATCGACCGAAATCTAGAAACTTTAAAGTTTCTTTATTTTTATATATAAACTGGGTTATTTTTCTATTTAAATCGCGGTCCAAAAGTCACTTTACCACCGTAAAGATAACATTTCGGATCTTTGGTCGTAATACTTACCCGACGCCGAAAGTCTTAATCCGGTTAACTGACTCTCGGTCCTCCCTTTATTTACTTTAATTAATGTTATACGAAACTTGATATAAATTAGTATATTCTGTGGGAGTTTATGTAAGTAATGAATACTCCAACTATTTAATAAGTATAATTAACGATTATATTCATTAATTATATGTAATAAATTTCAATTTTAAGATAATGATCATTATTACGTATGAGATTAAGTTACCAAATGTCAATGAGCATTAGAATATAATTGAGATTATATAAAGTTATTGTTTAAGATAAATAATTAACGAAGATTTGCATTACGTAAACGAATAAGAAGTTTCGGGATCTTCGCATCTTTAGAAATTCCCACTGTCGTCCGTCCGTCCGTCCTTCGTTAATCTGGATGAAAATTGAGACCAGACACGAATGTTCGAACTACGTACGAAACTTTCGATCTGGACCGTTCAAAATTTTTACAAAATTACGTACAGCGATAAATTTGGTATCGCTCGACCCTCGAGGTGTATCAGAAATATTTCTAACGAAATTCTCATTAATTTACACTAGAAACTGGAGAATTTCATTCGAGGGATTATAACGAATTTCCATTAGACAGATTTTAGTTAACGCATAAATAAATATGTTCGGAAACACTTTATAGTCCGAGTAATGACGGGATGGCATCGTCAATAAAAGGCGGAATAATCGGAACATAAATTATCCAACGAGAGCAATTTGCTAATGACATAGAGCCGCTCTCGGTCTAACACAAGAATATGCAAAGTAGCCAACTTAAATGTTTAAATATTTTGAATTTACAATGTCAAGAACGTGTTTCAACACGTATCGTTTGTTTATTACGAATATTATCAGTTTCTCAATTGTATTATGCTAAAATATTCGTGATATTCACTTAAACATTGCCATGTCATTGATGGTATGGCTCGTATGGATATTTTGAAAATTGGATTGCGTAAGAAAATTTTGAATGATATAAATAGAATGATGTAGTATATATTTAATTGTTTAAAACGATCGATTGATTATAGTTTCCATTATCGAAATGGAACCAATCGCCGAGATCGTTATTTGGCGCAGTGGAGGTTAATCGAGGTTTGATGATGACAGCGGCGATGGATACTTCGTAACGTTAATCTTATTTTAAAAAAATACAATTAAATTTTAAAAGTACGGTTAAATACAGTAGTTAAACATAGTTTTCCCCCTTAAATAAAGATTAAAGTAGAACTTATTTAGGAGCGTATTAAGCTCATCGTTCTCAAGAAAGTTAATGAAAGTGATTGATGAAGATGTTTTGGGAGAATTTTCTAGGAATTATATCTTACACAATAGTCGTCACATAAATTATGATGACTGTTGGAAAAAGAAATACAGTAATATCATAACGATAATAAGGAGAATATGGCTAGGTATAATATATACTCGAAGAATAGCCCCACCAATTCTTAGAGGACCTCATATTTGGTTTTAGGAGTAAGGGACGATTTAAAACAACCCGAATTGATGACCGAAGTTTGCTAAAATTGCCGATGACTAAATGTAGAGACAGAAAACTTTAATTTAGCTACGTTAAGCAATTAGTCGAGTGCCTCGGCAGTCTTCGAGAAGAAGAATGAAGAAGTTTTTACAGTGGCAGAAATAGGAAAACCTGACTTATCTGTGTTAAACAATTAGCCACGAGTACCCCGATGGACTTCAAAGTGACTAGACGAAAGAATAAAGGTTTTAGAAAGAAAATTTTTAAATTTTACATATAAACACGCGAGATAAAATTGACGTTACACAAGATGATTCGATCAATATAATAAATACGCAAACATTACTTTAAGAAAAACTATATAATTAAGCTTATATTAAGTTAACAGTTGGTTTGTTTTATTAATAAATTCCACCGCAATGTCAAAAAATTTATTAACTTTTAAAATCGTCACGAAGCTCCAAATATTGATTACCATTTTCAATTTGTTGTTTCGTGCGCTGGCAGGAAATAGTTTTCTTTTATTTACGATTTTTCGATCAATAAAATTGCACGTATTCCTGTTTGCATTTCATCAAACAGAAAATTTTATTAAGTAAAATAGTATGCAACTCGATAGTTATGACACGATTACTAATAGTGTGGTTAATAATAGAATACTCTAGGGCGTAGAAGAGAAATTAATTAATAATAATCTATATTGTTTGTTTTTTAAAGTTTAATCGTCTGCACGTCACGCCGTACTGTGATCTTTCGAACAAAACCAGTTTATAGAAAAACTGATTTTCTTTGAAAGACACTTAATATAGTGTTTTCAAAACTAAAGACGTCACAGTTTTTAAGAGAGACAAAAAGCCGCAACTTATTTTTTAAACCAGAGACGTCAGGCATTTTGAAAGACAACAAAATACCAGAATTTTTTGACGTATTTCAAAGACACCAAAAAATCTATGAGGTCTACGAAGAGTTTTTAAGAAACACTAAAAAATCTCTATCGAGACATTGTAGTTCGGGAAACTAAAAAAAAGAAAATAAACAGAAGACATTTTTAAAATTGAAAACGTCATAATACATCAAAAAACACAATAAAGATATAAGAATTTTGCTTGGCAAGATAATAAAAGTCTATAACGTCTCCGTACAGTTGTGTTTTTTTAGAAACAGCAGAAAAATTTTTATACAGACATCACGGTTCCACAAAGACAAGAAAACCAGAGGATTTTTTTAAAGTTTAGAGAAGTCATAATATATCAAAACACAGTAAAACAGTATAATAGTTATTTTCCGAGCCATTAAAAACGAGTTTGTAAAAATTCACATATTTAACTGTAGTTTTAATGGAAGATAAATGAGATTCCCTATCAGTATTATTTAACATCTGCGTACTTATTTATTAATAAAGTTATCTGATAATTTATTTAACAATTTTTAATATCAAAAGAATAAAATTTAATTGAATTCTTCGAGTATAAAACTTTAATTAAAGTAAAGTAACTTCTTCGGCGAGATGTAATTCGCAGAAAAATCAAAAGAAATGAGCTTCGATAGTCTTTATTATTTCAAAATAACATCTTTTAATAAACTTTTATTAACATTTCTAACAGAAAAATGATATTTTATCTCATTTGATGCTAAAAAAATTCAAGAAATGAAAATCTCTGGCATGGAATTAGTAAAAAAATAATTCACAAAATATTATCGAAGTAGGAATTTTTGATGTTCTTAACTGATAAAAGAAACCGTTTAATTTATTGTAATTTTTAAATGTATTAATTTATTGAAGACATACGAGCTTTAAAACAGAATTTAATTATAATATAACAGGCATAATATACGTCACCATTTGAATACCTTCACTGTTTAAATGATGATTTAATTAAGTTGTAAGTTAATTAACTTAGATTCCGATTTAAATATTCAAACAAAATTATTATTTTAAGAAATAATTACGATTTACAGCATCTTATTTATAAACAGGTAACGTCACCATCAAGTTATATTCTTCACCAGTGATTTCCTTTTATGTAATCGGCTAAATTTAGTTGCTTCCGTGAATGATCATTTATCGTAATTACAATACGAGAATTCTGAAGACCTCAAAAAAGTATTCTCTTCATCTCCGAGAGGCGAGGTCTTCGTGCATATCTATATCTATATATAAAAATGGACGTGTGTGTCCCTATATTTCACTTTTCCGCCAAAACTACACATCGCACGTGAATAATGTTTGTATGTGGTGGTAGCCCCAAGTCTCCATTCGTGCATAGGGGTGGTTGCGTCTCGATAGCTATAAGGGTGCGGGAGATATGGGCTTGAAAGTGGTTGAAAGTGGCTTTCTATTTCGAATGTTTTGTTCGAATTTAATTCGAACATAAAATTCGAATATTGGTTCGATTATAGAACGATTGTAAACGTTCCAGAAACGTTGAAAATAGTTCGTTTGACT
>NW_019384353.1:82926-96739 GCF_000671375.1 Centruroides sculpturatus | reverse complement strand
ATAAAACTGTACGAATTTCGTTATTTTTTAACTTATTGGTGTTGATGTTGTTTTTAATTTTATTTTTTAATTTGGCTGCTAGTGTAACTCCATGCTTACTGAAAATTTTTTTGTATTTTTCAAATGTTCCCTTGATATAGGGGAACGACGTATATGTGGTGTTCTCATTCTTATTTTTAACGTTGAATCTGTTTTTCTTAAATGCATTTATCCACTTTTTAAGTAATCTGCTTGGATAGTCGTTCAATATGAAGGTATTTATTAGTTCATTTTTTTGTTTTTCTCTTTCTTCTGCCTTAGATGTTCTGTTCCAAATTTTAGTTATTGCTGTTATAAATATGTTTCTTTTTACTGTAATAGGACTGTACAATTAACCCATAATAGGACTCTAGGTACAATTAACCCATAAAGTTTTTTTCATCAATTTTTTGAGGAAATATATTTGAAAAATTGATCTTTTAAAAGTAATTTAGTATTTATTTTTTCCGTCTTTAAATGCCAACACTAAGAAAATTAAAATCGATAAAATATTCTACGATTTCAATGCGTAAAGATATAATAGGGACAATACGTATATGACGTCTGGATGGATGAGACCATATCCCGCCACTCTGGAGGTTCCGGGATGAAGTCTAGACGAACAACTCCGGAAATGTGTCGAAGAGTAATGCTCCAACAATGGGGATCACCCCACTGTTGACCTGGTCGAGCCTAGGATGGGCACGATTAGACACGATCTCTTACTATCCACAAGGAGGAAAGAGATAAAATTGAAAAAATAATAATTAACAATGATATAATGTAGATAAGAAAATATAACAAAAAATATACGTAGTTATTATTAGTAGCGAGGAATCCGAATTCCAAACTGTAGAAAAATCGAAGAACAAACAATTGATTCAAAGATAGAAACAAGATCCATCACTCGAAAAATTGAATATAAACGTATGATTTCACCACTTGGCTCGTTGTCAACAGTAGTCAACGTCCTCTCGAAGGAGCCAAGCTGTCTCTCACGTCTCAAATTGAATTTTTTTGGGGGTAAAAGATGGCAATTTTCCAACATTCCTCCGAATTGAATTAAGAGCAGATCCATACTCGATAAACAGGAAAACGATACAAAGGTTTAAAAACTTACATAGTTCAATAAATTTAAATGCGTTTTCATAGAAAACAATTAAAAATAAGTAATAGAAACTAATTAGGAGGATAAAATTGCTCATTTATGCCTTCTTCTTAGACATCTTTTGTAACGAACAGATATATTCATTCGAAAATGGGTCATGGAGGAATTCTCATTCCTCATTAACGTTGCCACGAGATCTATTATACGCAGAGTGTTATGGAAAATTAAACAGAGTAACGAGTAAAATTAAACAGTCGTTACTCTGTTCGGTCTTAGCCATTAGTCGGTTAGTGAAAATTAATTTGAATTTTAATTTTATTCAGTTGTTTCGTGTAATGTCTTTTATAAAGTTTAATAACGTTATAAATTATAAAATTTTGTTTAATTGAAAAATAAATTTTACTCTCAAATCGAGATTCTTTTGGCGCGAGACGATGTATGGGGAAATGAACTCGTTGTTTATGTCCTTTCACACTTAACTACGTTCTATACAGTATATGATAAATGTAAAGAAATTAGACAATATTTAAGTATAAAAGCTAAATAACTATCCAGTTAACTAGGAACTAAAGAGAAAATGTGTCTGGTTCCAAGTAAAAATCACATACTTGTAGGTAGGCTCTATTTCCGCACGGAATCATACATCCTGTGTAACAATAATTGTTATTTTCTTACGTTGCAACATTTTGTTTAGTTAAAAAGTAAATTTTCTCCTAAAAACTGAATGTTCTCTTCTCTTAATTACTCTTAATGAGAAATGATACACGAAGAGGCGATATTTTCATTACTTAGCTATACTCCGTATCTACTGTTTTATATTCAATGGAAAAAACACAAAAGTGTAGAGAACAAATACCCTGGAAAAAATCAACAACTCGATAGAAAAATGTCTGGTTCTAAGTAAAACCCACAGAATCAATTCCCAATTGAAATCTTACAAATTTTTCTTTGGAAAAATACTTAAGCTTGCGCGGCAACAATTTTTTGTTTAGAAATAATATACCTTCCTAGCAATTCGATTAAAACAGTTATTACTATTAATATAAATAGATTTTTTGAAACGGAATAGCCACAATAAATTGCAGAAATAAATTTAGCGTATAATTTACATTTGATTCGAGTACGTAGATGAGGAAATCGTTATTGTTTCGAGCGCAGTTTTCATAATTAATTATCAATTATAACTGATAGATAATTGTAAACATAGCTTTGAGTTAAATTGAAATCTCGGAATCATCTTTTATGCTGTCGAGTATTAAAATTTAAAGAGAACAAAGTTAAAAGTACCGATTTGTATTTAAAATTTTTCCACTTTTGTAAATATACCAGAGAGAATTTCGTTTGTTTATTTACCTTTTACAAATAGTAATCTCTTGTCTACAATTATCCAAAATAAATATAAATGAAATGAAAATCTTATTCATTTATTCTAATTAGAAAATTTTAAGCTTATTTCTTCTCTTAGTAAAGATCAAATTTCGAAAAAAATGTAAATAATCCCGATTATAACTTTTGTTTCCAGGAGTAATCCGCTTAATACAATTGCCATTAAATTTCATTAAAATTCTAAATTATTTTAACAATNCTGCTATCAAGATTGCATTTACAATTATGAAATATAAATGAAAGCTTGCTGCTGAATTTGTTTTAAATAAATCTAATGAAAACTTGAGAAATATTTATAAATTATAAATATAAAATTGTAAACATTAAAAGGGTTACATGCAGTTTTAAAATATACAAAACATTCATTGCATCTACTAAAATTTACATTATTAAAAATGTATTTAATAATGTAATTTTCAGTAGATGCAATAAGTGTTTTGTATTATATAACTAAACGTAACTAACTCTTAATGCGATAGATACTACATTAATGTAAATAAATGAATAACTATATAAAATTTAGATACATATTTTTAAGAAGAATTTAGTTTCCGTTTTCCTTTGTGTTTTAGTGCTTATCACGATTAAAATTATAAGAAAAATTCACTCATTTTTTAATCATTAAAGAACAAAATTTTCATTAAAAAATTATTAAGACACGTAAATAAATGAATAACTATCTTAAATTTAGATACATATTTTTAAGAAGAATTTAGTTTCCGTTTTCCTTTGTGTTTTAGTGCTTATCACGATTAAAATTATCGAATGAGTATAAAAATTACACAAAATTAACGATAAATTATATAATAGATTATAACAACTTACTCCACTATTATTGATAATTGCATTTACCGCAGCAAAATCCATTAAAAGACTACCCAAAAATACCATTTAAACCACCCAATAATCGAATTTTGTAGGCATAGAGTATGGATAAAATAAGGAAAATAATAAGTAAAGAAATTGTTATTAAATATTCTGAAAATGAAAGATTCTGTCTTTGTAAAGAACGTTAAAATAATTAAATTATAAAGCAAATTCTAAAAGAAAAAAATAGATTTAAAGTTACACTTTCATTAAAGTCTATTATATAACATGTAAAAGAAGGCCGGAAGCGAATATCTGACTAATTTTAAAAAAAATTAGTTTAAATTTCAAAAAATTACTCAGGAATTGCCTTAGGATGATATATATACTATACTCATCGCGTCTGGCATCTGATACAAAATAGCAAAAAATTATTTAAGTATTGCCCGAAGATGGTGTGGACGGCATTCATCATAAGCGAGACAGAATAATTTCTAGAGGAAAAAATATTCTTAAAAAATTACACGAATTGTGAGCAATTAACGCGGTGAAATATGCAAAATTAGTCATAAATTTATAAGTTTGTAGTCGAATCGATTTCCCTTTACAAGGGTCGAATTTACATTACAACCACCTTAATCCGCTCTGGAGAAAACCCCAACGTTCTTAAAATTCTAAAAAAATACCGCAGAAGAAGAGTCGAATACATAAAATACAAAAGCTCCTTTCCTTCTTCCATCGAAATCCTTAATTTTCAAAATGAATAATTAAAATTCATAACTCGTTTTTATTAAAAAAAGCCAAATAAAAAACGTTTCCGACATGGAAAAAACACTTTAAACAAAGAAGTTTTTAGAATTTTAATCGGATTTGAAAATCGAAATTTGTTTAATGCATTCTTTAAAACTTTTATAATTTTCGGTCGAAAATGCAATTCGACTTAATTAAAATCTTTACTGAAGTTTGTTTAGCGGGAAAGCGCCAATATTTTATTTGCAAATTTTATGAAAACAAATCTTATTTGTCTAAGAGCCGAACTGTCTTCGCGCGCCGTGATATCGAACCAATAGAATTCATTGTTGCTACCTTCATTTTCGGTATAAAAATAATTGATTTTTTTTTATTTAAAAATGGCACCTTTGTTATAAAAAATTAATTTTTAATGATATTTGCACATACGAATAAATAAATAAATAGACTACTTTTTAGAAAAAAATTACATAATATAAATCTTTTATGTATAATACTCGGGAGGCTTTAGCTTAAAATCACGACAAAAGAACTTTGCCACGGTTTTAAGTATTATATATACAGCAGATTTAAAATTTAAACTAGAAAAAAATCCGGCAACGAATTGTTTAACTTTTCACGCAACAAAGTTAAAATCTTGTATGACTCCATCTGTTGCCATATTTTATTAAATAAACTCGTTATATTATTAAATACGGGTAACCCCCGTATAACGCGAGAGTTACGTTCCAAAAAATACGAAACAAAGAACAAGTGCGAAAAGGGGGGATAGGTTCCAAAAAGTAAACGTGTTGTTAAACCCTTATTTAAATCGAATTTATTATTCATTTTTTTCATAGGTAAAATACTTATTTATTATTTGAGTAAATATTTTACTAGAGGATTACTCATTTTATATGATGATTTCGGCACGAGCATCATCAACTGGTAACAGTTTGTGGGTGCTTTCGATAATAGCGATCGCTCCGCAACGGGAGTGCGCCGCCGTTTGTAGGAATTTAGGAACGACGGCGAAAGAAAAATGGCGGCGCCCGAACTATCGATAGTATCGTGTGGAGGAATCTGTAATTCTAAAATGAGCTTTTAGAGGCAAAAGAAGGGTCCCGATTGTAAAACTTAACCATTAAATGGATTATTTGTTGAAAGAGCATTCGAAGTAGCCACGAAAACAATTAGAATGCTCCCGCGGAGTTACGCGGAGGTATAAAAGAACGCACCCTTTATTACATTTCGTGTTGTACCAGGGTTTTACCCAATTCTCGAACCGTGTTAGAGTGAATCCGTGCTATACAAGTGCCGTGCTATGCGGGGGTTACCTGTAGACTATTATAAAATAGTAAATATTTTAATTTTGAGGGTAGGGATTACCCTCAAAATTAACATATTTACTATTTTAAAAAAAGTTGTAAATGCTAATAACGAGTAAAATCTTCATTAATTAAGTCCGAGCTGACTCGAGGTATGACGCTCGATCCCCTCTATCTTTCCACCCTTTCTATCTTTAAGGACCAAAATGTAACAGTATCAATTCCCCAAATACTCAAAATTCCTTGCAAAATCTCAGAAATTTTCGACAAAAAGCACGGGAGTTATTAAGCTTTGAAGCGAGTAAAGAAAATTCCACCTCTGCATTGTAGACAAAGTTTTAAAAATATGAGAAATTGTTCATTAAAACCAATTTTCGAGAAGAGATGAAAAAATTGAATTTGCTATTATTACAAATAATAGCAATTAGAAAATAACTGAATACAAATTCAGTTATTTTCTAAATTTAAATTAAACTTATAAGCGATTTAATTAATTAATTTGAGATTTCTTATCACTAATTAATTAGTTCTTGTAGAAAAGTTTATAATTATATAAACTAGTTTTACTTTTTATTTTTAATTAATTACTTAAAAAGTATATCTTAATAAAATAAAACTTTCAAATAAATAACGTGTTAATTCAATAATTAGGAGAATAATGCGTCGTTTTTTTATTATTTAAAATAGATTTTAAAACAATCGGCTGAAGTTAAAACATTATTTAATGCTTCCGTTAACTTAACGATAATTGATTTATTTGAAAAGTTATTCTAAAATAACGTTTTAATTAGACCAATCGCTGTTGACATACCTAAAACTTTGTTAGAAAGTAAAGCTCTCGGAAGATTTTACGAGACTAACAACGATTGGTTGACGACTCGGTTATCTTAACGGTAATTGGTTTATTTAAAATACCATTTTAAAATAACGTTTTAAAATAATTTGATTACCGTTAACGTAATTAAGTCTTCACTCTACCATTGTTTAGTTCTGTTAAATCATCCAAGCATCTTTCTTTCTTCCAAATTTGATTAAATAAATAAGAATAATTTACAAGTCTTATTTCATTTAATAAATATCGGTTTTAGAAATTAAAATATAAATGTAGATCATATTTCGAATTATTTCATTTACAAAACTTCGATATTCAGATATTGAAGGTTAACTGATTAATATTAAATATTAAGCTAACTCTGGGGATCCAGACGGATGGGGTCGACACGTTCGGTCTCCTCCATTTTGAGCTGACGGAACCCACCATAGGTACGGAGAAACCACGTCTTAGTGCCCACAGGAAGAAAAGGATTAAAAATCTTATACAAATGACAAATTAACAATACTGCTGGCATTAAATTTATTGGGCTGTAATTTGAAAAAAATTGTAGACCTATAAATTCCTACTGTCGTCCATTCGTCTGTCTGTTTTTCCTTAATCTCGAGAACAGAGTTAGATAGACGAAAGACGAACTAGATGCAAACCTCGAGGGCGGGAGACTCCGATTAACTATATACGAACGTCCGATACAAACCGAAAGTCACGTTATTTCGATTCAAAAATTTTTCCTCCAAAGGTGTTAGATAACCGGCACGACTGTATTGTTACAGGAAAAGTATAATGTACGGGAGCAAACCACTACTAATATGAGGCGGAGAGCATAAATTTGAATTAAGTTAAATAAATTAAAATTATGTTTAAAAACTGCAGCCGGCATTGTGACGATATCTCAATAAATAATTTCTGGTTTGTATAATCATCGGGACATTTAGGAATTGTGGAGAGGGCCTTCTCTACGATAGGTCCTAGTTATAAAATTTTATGTCGTCGGCTAGACACGAGAAATACTCTTTTTTAAAATTAGGATATTCCGTATTCTGTACAGACGAAGCAAACTCATTGCTGCACATTTACAAATTGAAAGCTTAAGTATAAATCTGCACTGGGCTTTATCCTTGCGGCACGTTCTGTTTGAAAGTTACAAAGTATTAATCAATACTCCGAGCAAACCATCGAACCATCCCATCCGAGTTAAGTGTTCGACCATTAAAAATTACAGATATTCGACCATTCATTACTCAGATAATGATTTTGAATAATGAATGATTCCGCCGCTCCGCTTAAATGACGATTTTCTCTTCATTTAGATGAAAACAAAACTGGATTTCATACTAATCCACGAGAAGTGCTTCTTTAAATAATCCTTTTCTAAGATAATATTAGCATTAGAGCAGATGTTTAGATAAGACCGAGTGCACACATCGACATAATTATATCTAGTGTAGGAATACTTATATGCTTATCTATTCGTAAATAAATTTGAAATTTTAAGTAAGATATATGCTGTGCTCTTATAAAGATAAAAAATTATTAAAAAATTGTTTAAAAATGCTTAATTTAATTTTTGAACTAAATTTTCCTTGTTTTGAATTTTTAAGACACAGTATTTAATTTTTGGGACGCAATTTTCAGATTGCAAACTTATACATTCGCATTGTCGTCCGTCCGTCCGTCCGTCCTTCCATAATCCGTAGAACGGAGTTATGTAGATGAAAATCGACTATTAACTGAATACTAGGATTTCTCATTTCCCGGTCTTTTGCTAGTCCCGGGATTCCGGGAAAAAGTGAACTGTTTCTCGGGATATAATTAATTATTTTTAAGATATAAAATAAATCTTAAAATCGAATGATATAATTATTTTTCATTTTTAAGTAACTTATTATTTTGGAGGTTGCGGGACGTATTAATATTAATAATAATTCTGTGTAGAATATGTATAAAAATTACTTTTGAATTACGTAGAAATTTTCACAAATAGAAAAAATTTATTAAAGTTTGTTGGAAACTGCATACAACAAAAATGCCTTTGAATTAAGTTAAAAATTTAAAGGAAAAATGAACTTAGAAGGTCATTTTCGTTTGTTTTCTTTTAAATAAAACATACTATAAAAATTTACAATAATATTTTGTATTAAAATTTTAAAAAGCAAAGATGACCGNTTACAATAATATTTTGTATTAACATTTTAAAAAGCAAAGATGACCGATACTCCGGTCACTCAATTTGATTGTTATTTTACTAAAGAAAAGTCCCGCTACCCAGAATGTCCTTTTCGATTCAATCGATGCGGGTGGAATCGTCTTTAATGCATTTAAGAGAAGACGGATGTTACGCGTTTTTTCACCCGTAGCCCAGAAGATTTCTAGTTCGTTTTCGAGATGCGTCGCAGTACGTCTTTCGCTCTCTAGTATTCTCGATTCGTCTACTCGGCGCTTTAATAGCGGCATCGAGCTTACGGCCCGACAATTCGGCAGTTCGTTTGGCTTTAATAATCGGGTTAACGAAGAAAAACTCGGTACTGGCGTACTTCGTAGTCGTTTGTATCCTGGCCCAATTTGCGCAATCCGGCGTAATGCGGTTATCGAAGCTACCGGGCACGGTTAAAAATTAAGAAGGCGTAAGCGCAATTATTCCAGATATTGCGGGTTCCGACGAGTAAACAATTTTCAGCCTTGCCACAAATAGGCTACGTATCGACTATTGACAATCTGTGACGTGCCATAACGAGTAAAAATTTAAAAAACCAATAAGCGGGCTTAAAATTAATAAATATAAATGTATTCTGACAGTTTATGGGTTAATCGTACTTTCTATTTGCAAAATTTCCTCAACTTTAACACGAAATAAGAGAAAAGTAAACCTTAAAAAATTTGCGGGATTTCCCGGGTTAAAAAACAGGCGGGATCTCGTTGGAGAAACCCTACTAATCACCAACTTCCGACCTGGAACGAAAATCACGCGATTTTTAAATTAAAAGAGGATTAAAAATGACAGCCGGACGTTGTGACGGTGTCGCAATAATATACATTCGAGTTTTTATAATAAAATATATCTATACACATATTGTTATATAAATATAAACTGATACGAGTTAAACTTAACGTTTACTATATCACTTAGAACTTCTTTGCATATTTTATCGTTTTTCGTGTATGGTAATTTATGGTATGTTTGTGACGTTATGTTCCATTATTTCCCGTACCTCGAGCAATTTTATATCGTGGCATCTTCTCTATAAAATTGCACTAGATTGTAATTTATAACCATATTCAAACCAAACTGTTCTATTTATCTTCAAATTCCAAATATACGGGATGTTTTATAAGTCAGTTAATAGAGACATATTTCAAAATTATCTTACGAACGATAAAAACTGGTTTGGAACAAGACGAATAATATGAACCTTGTTCCGAAGCGACTAAATCACAAATAAATTTTATTTGTTGCATATAAATACGAGAAGCAACACAAACAAGAACGAAATATGTTTATGAATGGCCGATAAATAATGGATGACGGTGATTGATCCATTATTTATTGTGGCTCTTAGTGATCAAAGAAATGAATCCTTTTGTATTCACGGAATATTCAATGTGTGAAGAGATATCCGTGAATAAATACTATGATTAATTTTCATAAAGAATTTTGAGAATTTTTGGAGATTTTTTTCAACCGATGAGTCGCGATTCCAATAGTAAATCGTTATAAAATTTTTTACTGTCTCACCTCGCTATTTCCGTTACTAGGAAATTGAGAAAACGTTCCTGTTATAACTTTAGTTGCAAATTAATCCGTCAAATAATACTAAATCATTTAAGAAATATTTTATTCGCAAATATATGAATATATGTTATTGAAGAGTTGAAAAATTCCACTTTAAATTATCGCAAGGATTCGCACAGGGATTTACGAATATATCTTGTATAATATATTATATAACCTATAGTGTATAGTAGATGTGAGTCTGATGACTTTTGTTTGCTGCCAGTTTACTTGTATGTCCTGCTTCTGTGTATAAACCGCCAGTGCCATGTGGTTGTGATTTTTCTCAATTGCATTCTTATGTTCCCTGAGTTATTGTTGTAAATTATGTCCAGTAGTACCCACGTAGACCAGTTTTGATTCAAAATGTTGGTTATCTATCAAGATGGAATAGATCCCATGGCAGAATTGCAGTTATATAGTTGTGAGGATCCGAATCCTGACTTTCCGTATGTTTACATCATTAATTTGTAATTTCACATTGTAACCATAACCTCGATACATAACTATCAACTTTCACACCTGGGAGCAAAATATCTGTTAAGTTCTCAGGCCAGACAATGATGCTTTCTCATCACCTCTCAATCTAATATCTTGATTTCATTGGTTCAACAACAAAAAAATCAAGAAACTAAGGCAGTTGTCGCCCGTACTACGAAAGAGTCAGTTGTCACTTGTACCTTATCCTAAGTGCCTCAATATTCGGATATCTGTGAATATATCATTTTATTTTAAGTTCCTATATCCTACTAAAATAGCATCGGAAAGCATCGTCCAACACCTTTGCGGATACGTTCCATCAGGCTTACAGATATTTCATCTACAGGATACCCAAACTAACATCCCAAACTTCCTCTCTTTCACCCAGAGTGTTCCAGATCAAGACCAAATCCTCAATAAGGTATTTATCGTTACGGGTTTTTGCTGTAAACTCTCTAGAGAAACACGGATCTTGAGTTACCTCAGTCTAATATCTACATAACATCTATCATTTCCAATATATCTAAATCTATCATATTCCACTCGGTCTATGTGTCCTGTATTATCTATTGCTACCAATTA
Source organism: Centruroides sculpturatus (assembly GCF_000671375.1). Taxonomy (NCBI): domain Eukaryota; kingdom Metazoa; phylum Arthropoda; class Arachnida; order Scorpiones; family Buthidae; genus Centruroides; species Centruroides sculpturatus. Next base: position 85,700 of record NW_019384353.1, on the reverse strand, counting down.
AATGGTTGTTACGTTAACTTGTCTCTGCGTAAGATGCTTCCAGTGTGTTGTGTCTCCCTCCATCCCAAACCCGACTGCTCGCATGACCTAGTTAGCACGGCTCCTGTGTCAACTGAGACGCGGTGGTGTCAGTCCTGACGAGGAATCTAGAGGTGCTGACCCTTTGGTCACATAGTTTTTTTTTTATCATTCCTTAGGATTTTGAAGATTGTTGGGTTGCGTTGATATACCAAGGTAATATTATTAGCATCAGATACTTTCCTATGTATCTTTCTTAAAGCTGGATATAATTTAATACAATTTTTCATTACTGATTCACTGTTGTATGCTCAGATTTTGATGCTGGAAAGGTTGCAATCAAATGTTTTTTATGGATTGAAATTGTAAGCAGATTCTAAGATTATAGTTAAACAATAGTGTGTTTAGATAGCAAGAGAGAAAAATGAAAAAAATATATTCCTAGAACAGGAGGAGAGCAATCTTGTGGATCTCTGGTGACAATCAAAAACCATTCAAAAGAAAGGGAACTGATAGGTTGCTGAATAGGTTTACAAGATGATCCCTGAGGAAAAGAAGGGGTAAGGAAGAAAAAAGTCCAGAATGGAAAACAGAATAGAGAAGTGCTCAAAAGTGTGCTTGTGTCTTTCCATTTTTATCTGAGGTACATGTCTAATTTCCATCATGTTTTGCCCTCCTCCATGTGGTACTCATCCAGGTCTACTCTCTCCAAACCTATCATTGTCTGGTTCACTTGTCTGGTTCACTTTCATCATCCTTGNCATCTGCTACTATATTTTATTTTAAAAACTTTTTATATTTTTAATTATAAAATGGCAAAAGCTTAATTTTCAGAGTCGGGATGAATATAATAAAAATTGTGCGATAATAACGAGTAAAATCATTAACTCCGACTCTATTCGAGATACGTCACACCGCCCTCTTTCTCTCCCCACCTTCTCGACCTTTAACCACCAAAATTTAATAGCATCAATCCCGATAATAAAAAACCTTCCTGCAAAATTTGAGACATTTTCGCAGGAGTTAAGCTTCAAAGATGATGACGCACACACCAACATCCATACATACGTTGCATTTCGCTACGTTTCAAAGTCGCAAGAGTCTAAAAATCTTGGAGGTCATTTTTCGCCGGATCGTTATACTTTTTCTCTGTTATATATAACAGAGTCGAGAAAGTAAAAACGGTAACTGTGATATCGGCTCTTATTAGGTTATCAGAAGCATTCATTGCAAATGGTATTTTTGGAAGGTAGCTAATTATTATAAATACCTCGAGAGAAATATCGTATTGTATTCAATTTGTAGACTATTCACTCAATATTTTTTCCGAAAAAAAAATGGCGAAAATTCTCTTTACCCTCTAATTAGATTTTTGTTAACTGTATTTTCTGAAAGCCCGAAGAAAATCTATAATATTTAATAAGATGTATCGTATCGGTCAATAACCTTACAAATATCCAATAAGTACGTTGGAGGGAAAATAATTTATTGAATTGCTTAATAATATTACTACGTTATTATTAATTCATAGCTCGGCAAATAACCAGAGTATTTTCTATTTCGTAACTAATAAACTGTACTCGTCAATTAACTACGAAATCTTCAAAGGAAATTTGTTTAAAGAGACTTCGTGGTTCTAATTATATAAAAATTCGATTAAAATTCATATAAAAATGTAATTTCGTACTTAATGTACAATAATTTTTCCGAAATTGTTCGTTACCTAACTCAAAAATATTGATTTCTGAAGACATGGATATTGGGCTTTCGGAGATAAATAAATTCAATTAATTTTTCTAGTTGATTATTATAATTTTAATAAGTTAATTAGTATCGCAATTTCTTACAACAAATTATTTACTCTCGAAATGCATTAGGAACGACATAAACAAAAATAAAGTGTAAGCATTGTTGTTGAATTTTATAGAGAAATAACAAAAAGTAACCGCATCGAAAAGTATAATTTCCAATTGCGGGGAGTTTGCTCAATACATACAAAATAATTAAACAAAATTACAGATTATTTAGAAATATTCTGTAAAGAATTATCACGATTCCGAAAAAATCAGACGAATTTTATTGAAGCGACATTTGCTAATGCTCATTGTGAAAATATGAATATTTACGAAATTATGATTAAATAGCGAATAAAAAATTAAGAATGTTAGTGTAATAAATTTAAGAAAGGCAAAAAAGTTAGGCTACAGCTTACAGCTTAGTCCCTGGTAATACGAGGGACTAAGCTGTAGCCTAACTTTTTTGTATATGTGCATAAAATACACATATACACTCGTAACTCCGCGGTTTACCACGAGGAAGAAAGAACCCGTTATAGCTTAGGACCAAACCAAATAAATCCGATTTTTCTACTTTCCAATAAATACAGTGATGCCTCGTATAACGTACGCCTCGAATAACGGACGCTGCGAATAACGGACTTTCTGTTTGACCGTTACGTGACTCGAGCAACGGACTTACTGCGAACAACGGACTTTCCGTTCGGCAGTTACATGAGACGAACAATGGACTTTCTTCGAACAAGTGCGAATGATGTTACCACTCTTTTGCCGTTGCCAATGACAATCTGCTATTTTTAGGATATATTAGTATTATTAGAATGTATTATTAGTATATCTGAAGTAGAAATGTAATGTAATATATGTTGATGATTTAAATAAACATTAAATGTAATGTAATACAGTATATGTTGACGATTCAAATAAACGAAATGTAATTGTGTAGATGCCGAGGTGGCG